>NW_008689201.1:38555-79907 GCF_000695815.1 Acanthisitta chloris
TTAGAAGTCTCAGCTTTGTCTCAGAGCTGGTGCTGCTTTGTGAGCAGAATAATTATTCTGGAATAAAAGTAACATTCATTTAAGAATAATGTCTGCATGGAAAGGAAGACCAGAATCAGGGGTAGCCAACTAATTTATTCCATTCTATCTTTGCTACTTTGCTTCCTCTTTTGTACAGGGTGCAAAGATCCATTTCTGACTACCTTAAATTTTCTTACTAGGACAGGATATATATGAATATAATAATTACATTAAGCTACAAAAAGAATGGAAGTTTCCTCAAAGTATAATTTAGAAATGTACAGCAATTTCCAAAAGTAACATTTAAAACATTTCTGAAAGTGGGAAGAACTGCAGGAATCTGATTACTCAAGAGACTATTAAGACTTCTGTCTCAAAAATTATTGAAAACAAAGCAAGCAAACAAAAAGAAACCCAAGCCAAACAAAATAAAATTTGGCCAACCACAGCTCACTGTAGCCCAGAAACTGGACTTAGAGTGTCTTATGAATTTACGTTCCACCAGAGAACAAAATTCCACGCATCTATTAGAGTTAGTGGCATCATGCCACAGAAACTCAAGACTTTAGTCTCAGTCTCAATGTCCCATAATGCTGGACACTGCTTAAATACATGAAGTATAGAACAATGCTGTGGTTTAACCCCAGCAGCCACCAAACCCCACATAGCAGCTCACACACTGCCCCACCAACAGGATGGGGGAGAGAATCAGAAGGGTAAAAGCTAGAAAAATTAATGGGTTGAGATAAAGACAGTTAAATAGAGAAAGCAAAACCTGCACATACAAGCAAAGCAAAGCAAGGAATTAACTCCCTGCTCCCCATGGGCAGGAGGTGTTCAGCACCTCCAGGAGAGCAGAGACACATCACACAGAATGGTTAGTTGGGAAGACAAATACCATCACTCCAAACGTCCCATCCCACTTTCCTCCTCCTTCCTCCCACTTTATACACTGAGTATGATGTCCTATGGTATGGAATATCCCTTTGGTCAGTTGGGGTCACCTGTCCCAGCTGTGTCTTCTCCCAACCTCCCATGCACCCCCAACTCCCTCACCAGTGTGGCAGTGAGGAAAGCAACAAAGGCCTTGGCTCTGTGTGAGCTCTGCTCAGCAACAACAAACACATCTCTGCATTATCAACCCTGAGCTCAGCACAAATCCCAAACACAGCCCCACACTAGCTACTGGGAAGAGAGTTAACTCTACTTCATCCCAAACCAGTACAATCAATTACTATGTCAGATAATTCACAATTGCAGTAAAGATCACGAGACAACAAAGGAAAACAAACAAAATAGTACAAGGAAACAATGATGTGAATTCAACTGACATAGCACAAAGTTGTCACAACATCAGGAGCTTAATGGTTGTTACTTTAGCACAGGCAACGGTAAATACTAATCTTAAGAATCATAGAATCATAGACCCATTTTAATGAGCATAAAGTGCATAAAAGAGGTTGTTTTGGACCATCTACAAGGAGTTTCTGCCAAGCCTATAAGGTAGCACAGGAAAAACACCTGCAATTGCATGCTGGAACATTGAAACTGGCATCATTCATCAATGGGAAGAATAAAAGCTGATCATTCTATTGTGGATCAGAGATGATAGAGTGGAAAAGGATGTTTCATATTTTGTTCAATTCATATTATTACAGTGTTCTGTCTAAACTAGTGAATTTGAACCATGGAGCCACTTTGCATGATAAACAGTAAAACTCTTTATCAGTCTCGGATCATAATGCAGAAATGGGTAATTCACAGCTACCTTTGAAAAGGCTTTTGATTTAAATAACAATCTCCTGGTTTAGGTCAAGTGCAAAACCCTACTAAAGTGCAAATCACAAGCAAACAAAGCTATCTCAGCTCTTAAAACACCACAGCTATAATCTGTAGCATCCCAAAGAAAATAAATCAAGAATTCAAAATAATGACATTCTGGCAATATAACACCTGGTCTATAACCCATTGGGGGAAAAAAATACAACAGCAAACCAAAAACCAACAACAATAACCACAGGAAATTCTGCTCTATATTTTATAGAGCAGGCACACCATATCATTAGGAATCATGCAGATAAATGGTGTGGAGTCAAGCTTCTACATGTGAGAAAGAGCAGGATTTAGAGAGTGCCTTTCTTTTGCACTTTTTACTTGTTTGGTTGAAGATATTTCTGCTTAGAGGGATGGATCTTACAACTTCTAACACTGCCTGTGAATGCCTAACTCAGAGAACCCACTGAGAATCTCAGTTATTTGAGTCTCTTCTAAAAGTCTCTATCATTTAAAGAATACTGCAGGATGTTCTCTATTGCCGGTGTTGGCATTAATCCCTCTTCTATGATGAGAAATCATATTTCCAAAATGCCTAAAATGCCTAGGTGTGAAAGGAAAAGGAGCTGTGTACTGATCACAAGCAAATCTCTTGATGCAGAGACATTCGTTGTTCACAATACTTTGGGTCTGTGCTCCAGTTGTACATTCCCACAGCTTGGCAATTTGCTTTTCCATTATGGACAACAGCACTTGGAACCTGAGAGATTAATAAACATCAGCAATATCAAAAATAGATCAGTGAGGCAAAAACAGTAAGTTTGAAATTTATCTTGATCCCTGAATTTTCCCCCTTACTCTTCTGATTCTCTCTCCTATCTCAACTCAGTGAGTATGCTGGCTGGAGTTAAACCACAACACTGAGACATATCTACCTGTTTTAGTAGTATATGTCTAAATTTCAAGTCCCTTTAAAATCCCAGGGACTAGTGAGTCAGAATCCAGCTAAAAAAATAAATAAACAAATGAAACTTTTCATACCTTTCCAAGTTTTCCGACACTTACTAGACTTTATCAGGTCCAAATCAACTTTTCTTCTGAATTCCTATTTTGTCCCAGTTTTATGCCAGGCTTTATTATCTACCCCTTTCCCATAAAGAACATTTCTGCCAGGTTAGCCAGGTGTGCTTTTAATCTTTTTAAAGGCAAAGGTTGTTGCAGGAATCCTGCAAAAGACACATCTATGTGATCTAAGAAATCAGTGAGAAAAGGCAGAGTTTGAACCAACCTGCTCACAAAAGCTCTTTACCTGTTAGCATTTCACTCCAAAAATGGATGTGTGGAGGGAAGAGGAAGAAGCTGATGAAAATTCAAAGCTAGCTAATACCTTTTTAAATAGGACATTCATTTTAATCTATGGTACTTACAAGGAATTATTAGCTAGACTATAGAATCAGCAGTTCATAGTTTATGCTTACTAACTTCATGTTAGATAATTAATTCAAAGCATAACAATTTTCTCTAGAAAGTCAGTCCATGGGTGCTTTAAAACAGAGTAAGGAAAAATAGCAGCCAGAATCTAGAAATATAAAGCAGTCATAGAATGAGGTTGAAGTTTGTATCCACTTTGATGTCTTTTATACTGCCAGGATAACATAAATGAGATTGTCTCACCTGAGCACCAAAATAGGAGATTACACTCCCTGTCTACACCACAACTCCCATTATATCTATTTTAAACAGAGTTGCATAACAAGAAATAAGTATTTTCTGTATGTCTCCAGTGGCTGATGTTGTAACAGAATTGGGATATTTTTGTGCAACTTTATAGAAATGTATGTGAATTCATTCATTGCAGAAAGAAAGAATTTAAATATTCCAGAATGAACACAGTGTTATGAAGACTTTGTAGTTCTCAGGCAACAGAACATATAAGAGCATTAAAGATCTCATTAGAAACTCATAACATTTCAAGACATGATACCATGCTAACACATTCTTTTTAATGAATTATTGCCATTTTAGACTTCATCTGATTTCCTTGACACTTAATTTGTTTGAACTGAGACCCCACCTGGAATACTACACACAGTTCTGGTGCCCTCAATGTAAAAAGGACATGGAACTGTTGGAGCAAGTCCAGAGGAGGCCACCAAGGTGCTCAGAACACTGGAGCATCTCCCCTGTGAGGACAGGCTGAGGGAGTTGGGGCTGTTGAGCCTGGAGAAGAGAAGGTTGTGTGGAGACCTCAGAGCACCTTCCAGGAGCTGAAGGGGCTCCAGGGAAGCTGCAGAGGGATCTGTGTTAGGAGCTGCAGGGACAGGACAAGGAGCAATGGGTACAAATTGAAGGAGGGAAATTTAGGTGAGATCTGAGGCAGACGTTCTCCCTGTGAGGGTGGTGAGACCCTGGCCCAGGTTGCCCAGGGAGGCTGTGGCTGCCCCAAGCCTGGCAGTGTTCACAGCCAGGTTGGCTGAGCCTTGAGCAACCTGCTCTGGTGGGAGGTGTCCCTGCCCAGGGCAGGGGTTGGGGCTGGATGGTCTCTAAGCTCCATTCCAACTCCCAAATTTTATGATTCTATGATTCTATGACTTTCTTTCATTAAAGTATCATGAAACCCCCTTCTAGATTTTAAACAAAGATACATATTTAGCAAATATCTTTGCAAAAACATCCATTTGTTTACTAGACATGTACCAGACAGCCTGTGAATAGAGATGAATAAGGCTCCTGAAAGTGCACCCACAAAGGTTTGCTTTTCAGGGTTGATATTACAAGTAATTAGCTTGACATTTAAGAAATGACATTTCTAAGAACTGCTAAAGCTGACTTAACAAGCAAACAGAACCACCTGGTTTTGTTTAGGGCAGGTAGCAGCATTGTTGCACCTTTTATGTAAAGAGATTTTGCCAGCTCACCTTGAAAAGATCTACCTGCATGAAGCACTTGAAATAAAAATGTTCTGTTAACTGGATTTTCTATTAAGTGCTTAGCACAAAGTCTGATCAGAGTTCTTGTGGTAAAGGTGAGCAGGATTTATTTTACTTACTTTACTTTACTTACTTTACTTTACTTTACTTACTGAGCAGGCCCATATAGAATTATAACAAATTAAGCCTCAATTAAAGTTCTGTGTTTTTTCCAAGCATGGTTCAAATCATAAACAATTCAGACAGCATTTTTCATTTTGTTCAAAAAATCTCCAGCAGATCTTTGGAAAATATATGTCCTTAAACCTTTCCTAGGGTTTAGAATTTAATTTTATATTGACAAGAAATTTTTTGGAAGAACCAATAATGCATGTGCTAGCCTGGTTATCCAACCCTGAGGACAGGTTTGTTTACAAGCAACACATTTCAAGGGCACTTAGAAAACCCACAGTCATTCAAGGAACATATCTGAAATTTGGTCTCATTTTCTGCCTGTATTAGGAAGGAAATGAAGTGTTTATGTCATGATGGTCTCATCAGCTTTATTTTTGTGCATTAGAAATCTTGAAATCTCTTCCAAGTGCCTGTAATATCAGTCTCGTTCACTCAGTTCAGCTGCTTGGTTAGCACACCCACACCTCACCAGGGAAGAGAATGGAGTCTTCACCCGAATGGCAGAAATCTAGTTATAAATAGGCTTCCCATATAGCACCTTTTTTTGTGTGTGATGGATTTTATTTCACTGGTTAAACATGGATGAGACAGCTCTACAAAGCTTTCCTGCTTCAAAAGAGATGTGAGCGAAGCCACTAACCCTTTTTTTTCCCTTAATGCCAGAGTTCAGTGATGACATGGTCTACTGAACTGAGCATTGGTCTTGACTTGAGACATGTACACACAAGTTTGTTTGAGATCTGGAGTACATCATGTATGAAAGAAAGACAAAACAGAAAATGCTAGAGGGAGTGAAAACAGTATCAAATGTCCTATCATCTATTTTCTTAAGATTAAGGAAACATATTCAAACCTATTCCTTTTTCTCTTTCATCACTTCTTTTACTAATTCCTTTTATAACCTAAAAGAAAAAAATGAGCTCCATAACCATAAAAAAAAATCTAAAAGGGAAAAGAAAAATATATATGCTTTTTAGCAAAACCAAAATAAGTGTTTAAAAGAGTTACAGTTTTCAAGAAAACTTTCATTTCTAAAAAAGTAAAAGCTTAAGAAAATCAACAGTTGTTGATTTGCAAACAGTTTGCAACAGCCTTGAAAGAGCAGAAACACAAACTGAAAAGAAATTAATATAGTTTTCCATTGCAGTGTACAACTAGTGCTGACAAATGATGAAAATATTAAGCTGCTGCAGTGGCTCATCTTCACCCCAGCAATATTGGGTTTACAAACAAAATAGAGGTTAAATTAACACACTGAATACCTTGGGGGTCCCTCACCGGCACAAGGACACTGATAGAAGATGACCCTAAAATTTCCAGTTCAGAAAAGCTCCTGTGTCTTCACTGACACTCCTTGGCATCTCTCCTGCTACACTTTGCAGGTCACTTGTTGGCCCCTGCTACTTTCTTCATCTGATCCCACAGTTAATCTTCTCCCCCCAGCTCCTAGTACAGATGATCCCCTCCTAGCTGATCCAGCTCCTTTCCAGCCTCCCAGCAATACCCTGTTTCACAGCCTTTCTTTATTTCAGTCATATAAACCTTTCCATTAAAGAACTCACTTCCTGCCCACCAGGCACTTCCATGGGCCTATTTTATTGTCGTGAAAATGCAAACAACAGGGAAAAGATTCTTGTACACACATGAATGAATTATGCTCCCTCAGAAAAAGCCCTTTGAACTGCAGTTTCTTTCCCTTCTTCCCCAGCTCTTGTCACCATGGGTTATTTTTCAAATGTGCTTTCACAGCAGCTCTTCATTGAAGTGAATGGTACTACTTTTGGACCTTGGTATTTGTGCAGTAATTACTATTGTTCAGCCCTGTGTTTAATAGGCAAGTGAGAGGACTACTAAAAATATAGCAGCACTCAAAGATTGCCTACAAATCCCTTCAGAAAAACAGACAAAGCTCAAGTCCCAAACAAACCCCTTTCCATTCAGTGAAGCTTTTCTGTTCAACCCTAATGCAAAAATACAAGATGAAGAAGAAATAAGACTGGGTCAGAAGAAACAGAGGGAAGAATAAAGCCTGTAGTTCAAACAACTGTGCCCTTGGTTGGGAGAACCAAAGTCTGTTTTATCACTGCTGCAAACTGTTCTCTGTTTTTTTCAATTGCTTCAAAATCAAGATAACTCCAATTTGCTCTAAACAGCTCTTGATTTTATCAACAAAGCATCAAAGGGCCTGGGCAATATGTAGTGTGAATATCTTTCCTAAAGGTCAGACTGTTTTCCTGTCTTAGAAAGTGAAATCTCCTCACCTTTTTTTTATTTTGCAATTCAAGCTGAAAATGCAGCATTTCTTTGCAGGGCTGCAGCTCTTTCTTCTCCTTTCCTTCCTGCAAATCCTATTTCCAGCCAATACTCTCCTTTATGAAATGCAACATTTTGCAAGTTTTCCCATGGAAAAGTCCTATCATTTGTGTATCTTCATGTTACTAAATAAGGATTTCTTTTTCTGATAGATGTATGGTCATGAACTTTGATGAATCAAGCAAGAAAAACCAATGGTTCCAGAGTTTCCTGCTGTAAAATGGAAGTGAGCCACCATAAAACACAACCCCCTCAAATTTTGCTAGATGGTTTGAAATTACACTTGTAATAGTGTTAATTACCAATAGCCCAACCATTTTAAGAGAACATAATTGGAAACCAGTTATGCTGGAATATAAAAAGGATAACATCTCTTCACCTGACACTATGTTTTTCTTTCTGACAGAAAAAATAGCCATTTCTCTTACACAATAAGAAAAAAATTAGGTAAATGTGCCTGAACCAGACAGGAGTAATTTGATTGTTCCTTAAAAACCCATTTATATTGAGGATCCAAATTGAATCCCAGCCTTGGTTTTTTCCATTCTACCCAGGTGTGACTGACTACAGATCACCTAAATTGGTGACAGAAAAGGCATTAGAGTTAGACTTATGCTTCTGCTGGAGCTCAGCAACTAGCCCATGTCCCTTTATAGAGGAAAAAGGGGTGCAGATGTTTTCACACCGAGTAAACTCAAGAGGGAGTGAGATCCTGCAATCTCTGTACTGAGCAGTGAGCATGCAACATGCTAAAACCTCCAGATTTTGGCAGTCTTTCAGCTCTGAAGATCAGCCTTTCAAAACCCTTCAGCTGTCCTAGATAAAGCAGTACCATCTAACACGGCCCCTTCAGTTTCTGGCCTCTAGTGCACCAAGCCTTTAAGTCAGAAAACAGATTTCTTATTAACATCATCTGTTAAGCCAGGGGAGGAAACCTGACTTTCATTGTAAAAGCTAATTTTCATCAAGGCTTTCAGAAGTGCTAATATTAATGCATTATTTCATATGGCACCTAGCTGTAAAAAATATACGTTTGGCAAACATTTATAGATATATGGCTTCTGGGATTCTCTTTCCTTTCCAGTACCAGATCTGTCATAGCCTAACTATGAATATATACATATATATATACAAGCAGTGACTTGGAAAAACTGAATCAGGGCTTGTTGGCCAGAATGAGCCATTCTGGAGAGAGTAATATGACCTTACTGAGTCGTGCCAACCATAACAGATGAGTGGTCTTGCAAGAGCTTCCAGCATAGCATTATTTTTTCAAGGTATAAATCAGATACCTTATTTCATAGAATCATAGAACCAACCAGGTTAGAAAAGACCTCCAAGATCATCAAGTCCAGCCCTACAGTGGTCACTAGACCATGGCACTAAGTGCCACATCCAGTCTCAGCTTGAAAACCTCCAGGGATGGGGAATCCACCACCTCCCTGGGCAGCACATTCCAATGCCTGAGCACTCTCTCCCTAAAAAATCTCTTCCTAATATCCAACCTAACCCTCCCCTGGCAGAGCTTGAGTCTGTGCACTTGAGTTTGAAGCACTTGACTCAACACTGAGCTATCCTCAACCATACTTTTACATTAATGGGCAACATGAGTGTTATTACCAGCCTTTCCCATCAAAACTGCTCAGTGATGTTCCTCTACAATGCTCTGCTTTCAGCTGCTTAGAGAAACTGCAGCTATTAAAGCTGAAGTTTTCTTTGCTGAGCACATGCATCTTTAAGCAAAAAAAACAAACCCAAAACCCAGCCAAACAAAAAATAAAATAAAATAAAACCCCCCAAAACAGCCTACTGGACAAAAACTGCATTCCAACTTGTCTCCTTGTATTCTGCTAGAAGAACATTATTCCATATGACAAAAATAGAGGTGGGCAACAGAAAGAAAAAGCTGAACTAAGTTCATACCAGTGCCTGATTGTGACTCATTTCTGTTCATGAATAAGGATGAACCAAGTCAATGCAAGGTTTCTGGCATTATTTCCTTATCATCAAATATGTTTGATTTCTCACATATTTGTCATCAGCTCCTTTGGCTTGGGTTGTTTTTGGCTGATAGAGATAAGTTAGACCCTTGATTTCAGTCACATCTTGAGCTATCTTGCTCATTGAAAGAGAAATATTCTGCATTCTATCACCTTTATATGAGGAATAACTTACAACAGAAAATAAAGAGGAAAAACAGCCTCAAAACCTTGTTCAAAAGATAGTGCTGAGAGGAGGAGGAATGAAATGAGAGTCTCCAGGTTGATCTGCAAACCCCTTAGGCTCTTGGAGGCCACAGTTGGCTACCAGAGGAATCACATCTTTGTCGCAGTATCCACTACCTTAACCTGTTCCTCTGTATCCTTTTTTTCACTCTGTGAAAGCCTCAAGAAACATTTATGGCAAACAACTATTTTGTTATTGTTTCTGTTTATCAAGGAAAGCTCAGGTCAGATAAGTGTCTTATTTTCACAAGAGTCAGATCTTTTTATCTAATTTGCAGTGCCCTTTGATTGAAACAAATGGAACTGATCAGTTCCTCAGGTCTCAAAGGTGTTAAATCTCCAGTTTTGCATCAGAAGCTTTTACTGCAGAACTCTTTTCAGTCACAATATTTTAAGTCTGTTTCCATGGAGGAAGAGTTCAGGCAAGTTCTGGCCGTTATAGTACAGCAGCTTAAGCCAATGAAAAGCTAATACAAGATAAATTTGGGATTCAAGCAGTAAGTGTTGGCAAGGGAAGACTCACCTAAGGGTTACAAGGTCCATCCTTGCAAAACTGAGGTGTCAAAGGCCAAAGCAAATTATTAGGCTGAATGTCTGGCAGCAGAAACAAGCTGGGATAGGAGACAGGACAGGATATATAGACAAGAGTCAGGATCAAGAACCAAGGCTGGAGCAGATAGAAACAGCTTTTAGGTCTCAGGATCACAGACCAGAATCGCAGCCAATCCCTGAGGGGAAACCTGACTGATGGGAAAAGCATCAGCCAAACTTTCCACCCACTACCTAAATCCATGGGAGACAGACTGTGGCCAGGCCATTTGATTGCCGTTTGGATTGCCCAGGTGTCCACATAGAAGGGATTTGGTGCATGCTAGAGTTGCTCAAGACAGGAAGGGGCACAGTGGAACTTGGCAATAGTACTATCAGACTTGATCTTGGGACTTGCTCATGTGTACAAAGAAATATGTGTAAGAGCTCACAGGAAAACAGACACCTTGCACTTTGGGTTTGAAAGACATAGCATAAAGGTTTCAAGTAAACTAGGAAAGCTTAGTCAGTAGGAGGGGATTAGGGGATGTATATGGTGTGTTGCCCCGAGATACTTGGATTTACCCCAGAAAATTCTAATATGTAAAAAAAATACACATAGAAATTTGTCTAGCACCAATGTTGCAAACCAATCAAAAATCAATGTTATGATGTTTTGCAGAACAATGGAAAGAAAACACTCAACATGAGGAATTTTATAAAAACATATCTCCCACAAAAAACTCAAGTTAACTTTTTTTTCCTAATACTCACTACAGGTTAATCATATTCTATCTACTCTTTGTACCAGAATAGAATTTACTCCTTCTTACCTTTGTGTGTGTGACCTGAAACCGAGGAACATCACATGGCCTAGAAGAAGCTCAAAGTCCAAGGATCTGCCTTATAAAAACAAAAACATTGCAAAATTTTTATCTTTTCTCTATCTTTACAAGTTCACATTGAAAGCTAAATCCCGTGCTGTGTAAAATATTAATTCAAAATACATTTTTAAACACTTAAAAGTCAAAATTAACCATTTGGACAAACAGTAGATTCTAGGTTGGAGGCTTGTGAATCCTAAAGTCATTAATTTCTGAATTAGCTGTTCTTATTAATGTGCTTAAAGTCATTACAGTCTAAAAATTGCTTTGTGTTAATAGAAATAAATTGGTGGCCTCACTCTAGTTCCTCACAGACTGACTTTTGTCACTGTGACCGTAATTAGCTGCCACTCATGTCGACATTGTGAGTCTGGAAGTCAAAGAATGAAAGTAAACAGATATTTTCTCAGGTAACACTGGAAAACACGAGTTTGTCCGTATTGGTGAAGAACCCTGGGCAAGTGGCATTGCCTACAGATATGCTGGAGCTGTTCTGTGACTAAGCATGACAGTGAGACAAGGAGAATTACTTTTGTGAAGCTTCATTCTCTTTCAGATGGGTGGGAGCAAGCTGATCTGGCTTTTGCTTCTTCATAGCCATGCCAATCTGTCTCTTCATCTGTTCACTTGCTGCTCTGTGGAGTAATTCTGTCAGTTCCAGATGTTTCATTTCTTTACCATTAAAACAATGTGGTTTGTAGCTGTCATGTTGGGTAATTTGCAGAAATGAAAAGTATATTATATGTGAAAAATCAATTACTGAGAACGACTAACTGATCATGAGTACAAGTCCCAAATTTGCTCAATCTTGCTTCAGTCATGGAGATTTTGCTTTTGAGTTCCATTAAATACATAAACGCTTTATATTAACACAAGTTTATCTAACATGTTTTAACCTAGGTGTTTGACAATAGTTAGAGCTAATTGTGCATGATGCTGGACACGTAACACATTCTCATCCCAGGCAACAAGTTTGTTGTTCAACAATGAAGTTGCTAAGAGCACTGGAGCATCTCCCCTGTGAGGACAGGCTGAGGGAGTTGGGGCTGTTGAGGCTGGAGAAGAGAAGGTTGTGTGGAGACCTCAGAGCACCTTGCAGGAGCTGAAGGGGCTCCAGGGAAGCTGCAGAGGGATCTGTGTTAGGAGCTGCAGGGACAGCACAAGGGGCAATGGGCACAAATTGAAGGAGGGAGATTGAAGTTTCCCCTGTGAGGGTGGTGAGACCCTGTCCCAGGTTGCCCAGGGAGGCTGTGGCTGCCCCAAGCCTGGCAGTGTTCACAGCCAGGTTGGCTGAGCCTTGAGCAACCTGCTCTGGTGGGAGGTGTCCCTGCCCAGGGCAGGGGTTGGGACTAGATGATCTCTAATGTCCATTCCAACACCTAAGATTCTAAGATTCCCTTGGCCAGTTTGTAGAACTGTCGTTATATAGCTAAGAGTCGAAGGAGCCTCCATGGGATAAGCACAGCTCAGTTTCACCTCTGGCTTAGAAATAAGAATACTGAGAAGTACCTTAGTCAACAGTAAGACAAAGAGCTTTGAAATCTGGAGCACTTCTTTTCCCACACCTGCTGTGCAACCATGGTCACAATGATCCAGATATAATCAGAAGATAACAGGAAATTAACGGAAAGGAAATCACTATCATGACTCATGTATGCAATTGAGCTTGGTATTTAACTATGCTGTCTGGCAAAGAATGAATTTTTTTCCTGTTTTATTAATTTAGTAGTCAAAATCATGCTCATGAAGACCTAGGATATGATATGTATAGAAATTTACTAGAAACTTACCAGATTTCATCAGTGTTAAAGGTATTTAAGCCTTGATTTACCCCAATACCTTGTGACGCCCACCAAGAACAGTTACCCTGCAGAAGCATCATGCTCAATTCTGCTTATTACTGAGGTATGTTTCACTTCCAAACCCCAAACCCAGAGCTTTAGCTTTAAATCTCTCATGTTCTTTTATAATGTAGACTGGGAATGGTCAGGAGACTGATCTTAAGCTGTTTGGGAATTCCAAATGTGAGGAAAATATTACGTGAGACATTCAGGCTGGAAAAGGTAACACTGAAAGCAACACAAGAAGAATTCACAGGTATAGCTATAGTTTATTTTTCTTTGGGAATTGTCACCACTGGAACCTAACACGAATTCACCAGGATTTTGGAAGAATAAATTCCTGGAATTCTTGAGGAATCTTAACAGCCTGATGTAAGAAAAGGTAAAAGAGCAATACTAAATAGGTTTTTCCATTGACTTTGAGTTTAGAGTTCATGTTCATGTACTACTGATGATGATGGGCTGCTGTCAGTTTTATTTGTAGCCAGGTCTCTGCACTTCAAGAGCTATACACAATCTCAGTGGATGTGCTTGTGCCCTTAAACTAGCTGAGCAATGTGTTCTTGTTATTACCTTCACTTAGAAAACATATAAGAAGGTGTAAATGCAACCACAGGTGTGGGAGATTGTAGCAGGCACTCACAAAGCTTTTCAGTACACAGGGTTGTACCTGAAAAATGTTGTCGCAAAGGTAAACTCAATGTAATCAAAGAAATAAGCAAAAATATTGAGGATTATAGACCTCAATGCAAAATACAGTTGTACGTACTTGTCCTCCCCTACTGCTTTTTCTGCTTTCTAGTCATCATTGGTGTTATACTTTACTTCCTTCCCTCATCATTATTCTGCTTATCTGGTCTGTCTAGGTGCACATGAGAACTGAGGGATAAAGAGGGGAGAGTAAACAGTGGAAACACTACAAAATCATCAAATAATATTTTAGTCAATTTGTTAAGGTCTGTGCTTTTTGGCTGGATGGAAGCAGAGGCAAATGCAAGGTCTTTCATCAACTAAAATTTCCTCTTCCTTTGAGAATATGTGGAAAGAAGCAGCCAAAACTCCCTGATACAGCTAAAATGTTTTCTCTGAACAGCCATTTCACACTGCTCACAAAAGGCAAGATAATTACCCTGTGAAACACATAAAATAAGTCTCTAAAACCACACACTTAGACCTCTATATTCTCCTACCAATATTTGAATCTCAAATGGAAATTGAAAATGTTCCACTGAGAATGTTCCCTCAAGTGCTAGAATTCAGAGGATAAAAGGAAGTTTTTGTCAACAGTTTGGGAGCATTATTAGAAAGGTGTTTGAAATGGTAATGAAGAGGTTTGAGAAATCTTGAAAATTATCGAAAGCATAAAGCAACTTTGGGGAAGATTTAGTTCACAGAGTATCAGCCAGGACTGTAAATACATATCCATAATGGGTTGGAGTGTGCTCCATTACTCATGTTGGTGTGTGGGCATGTGTTCATACACATAGTCTCAGCAGAGCACATGGGCTGCAGCCATGAGTAAACAGTTACCAAGACAGATCTCTGTGCAAATTCACAAGAAGTGGTACTACCACAAGGAAGAAATGTGCCACAAAAAGATTACACCATGCTGATTGTGAACAGAACACATGGAAAAGCTGATTTTGGGGAGAAGAAATGGGTAATATCTTCAGCTGCTGTAAATTGTCACCATTTTGCTTAGGTCAAGGCAAACAAAGATCTTACTCTTTTCTATAACATGTGTGCTGGTTTGGGTTGAAGTAGAGTTAACTTTCTTCCCAGTGGCTAGTGTGGGGCTGTGTTTGGGGTTTGTGCTGAGCTCAGGGTTGATAATGCAGAGATGTTTTTGTTATTGCTGAGCAGAGCTCACACAGAGCCAAGGCCTTTGCTGCTTCCCACACTGCCACACTGGTGAGGGAGTTGGGGGTGCATGGGAGACTGGGAGGAGACACAGCTGGGACAGGTGACCCCAACTGACCAAAGGGATATTCCATATCATAGGACATCATACTCAGTGTATAAAGTCGGAGGAAGGAGGAGGAAAGTGGGATGGGACGTTTGGAGTGATGGTGTTTGTCTTCCCAACTAACCATTGTGTGTGATGTGTCTCTGCTCTCCTGGAGGTGCTGAACACCTCCTGCCTATGGGGAGCAGTGAATTAATTCCTTGTTTTGCTTTGCTTGTGTGTGCAGCTTCAGGTTTCTCTATTAAACTGTCTCTACCTCAACCCATGAGTTTTTCTAGCTTTTACCCTTCCTATTCTCTTCCCCCTCCTGTTGGTGGGGAATGGGTCAGCAGCTCTGGACTGGCTGGGATTAAACCACGCAATATGATAAGTTCTTGCATAGCTGAAGGTTTAAAAAGGCAAAGTATATACCCTAAAAACTATGTGTGTGGTTTTTTTCCCCAAAATTTTCATTTCAGTAGTGTTTTTCTACATTTCAGTCATGTTTCAGGTGTCGGGCCTGACCAGATATCACAGACTGTATATATCTGGGTTTGATCACTAAACTCAATAAGAAAAAAACCCAAAAAACAGGAGTTTAGACTAATATGTTTACACAGAAAAAAAAAGGAAGATGCAATTCTTCTTCTTGTAAGAATAGGAGTCTTTAAAGTAATGATTGCCAAGATAGCTCATCCTGCAGTTTTCAGTGACATTTTGGGAATAATCTATATATTGGAGAAACAATAGTGAACTCCATCAGAACAAACCTAAGCAAGCAATCAAACAAAACTATCCTTCCAAGATTTTGTAGCACTATTATTTCTCAAAGAATGTACAGTAAGGAATTTACAGTAAGTACAACACATAACCTGTAAAAAGGCAGTCAAATTCTTACTTGGTTTTGAGAGGAAAAACTATTAATAGTCCAGTCAATTATCCAGGTCTTACCTGAAAGATGAGAAGTTCTCCTTTTCCTCATTCTCCAAAGCTCTACTGACAGAGTCAATCCCAGGCAAAAATTTATTCTCTCTGTGAAAAAAAAGCAAGTGATATAACAAAGATTAAAATACATTTATTCCTACACATATAAGCACAGCCAGTTCAAGAGAGACACCATGTTTTTCTACAAGAATATGAGAAACTTCTCAGGAAAACAACAAACATATGCACATACTGCAAACAGACATCTTCTCCAATGTCACTCTGCATTTAATTTTGGACTCCAAACCATGATGCCAGTGGACCACACACTCCACACAGCTCTGTTTTATATTCTCTAGCATGGAGAAAACTCAACTTCTTTTAAGCCTCAAACCACTTTTAAGCCTCAAAATTGATTCAGAAAAGATCTTATTAGGAATGTACACATTCAGCAATTGTTCTAGAAGTACCAAAGATAGCAAAAACATTCAATAGCCTTCAAATATGTACACTATAAGCCCTGGGTTTTTTCCCATTGCTCCTTTCAGATGATTTTCTTAAACAATAAACATATTCCCTCTGTACTGACTTTCCATTTACTTCTGCAAATGAACATATTCTAACTTCAATAATGCTTCACATTTTGTACTGTGTTGACACACACAGAGACAGATGAATTTGGAAGCTTTTTGTTCCTTTTTAGGATCCACATAATCATACTAAAAGTACACTATAGGCCAGGTAAAACTGAAGATGCTCATTCCTCCAGCCCCATCATCAGTTCAGCACAGTGCCAAACTGATCTTTATTTTAGCCTCTCTCTTGCAAACACTCCTACTTGTCAGAGGGGTTAAAAATACTGGGAAGAAAACAAATTAAGCCTCTTAATTTCAGTAAAATGAAGTGGAATATCAACCTAACCTGTAATTTGAAAGTAAAGAATATATTCCTCTTTTGCATTTAAAATGTGTATGTGTTGATTTAACACAGGTAACATCTTGTTTAGTTTCAGTGCTATCAGTAAATTCCCACATTCCACAGGCTGCACATTTTGGGTCTCTTTATTTCAATATTTCCTCAGGTTTTGCAAACTCTTTGAAAGAGAATTACACTAAACTCATTCTCTTAAGAGGTGTACAACTTTCAGTCTCTGTGTTCTTGTATTATTAACATGTCATTAGCTCCTCAATCAACACAGAATTTCCCTTGGAGACTTTGAATTTCAAATGTGGAAATCAAGCAGAAAACTTTTGTCTTTGGCATAAACCTTTCAAGAGTTCTTTATGTATCATCAAGTACATGGAAAGGCTTTACAGAACATCTGGAATTTCTCCAGCATAGAGTACACTACTGTTCTGAACATCAGGTACACACCTTTTATGAGAAGACTTAATATTAATCCCTTGACTTTTCCAGCTGATGCTCCTCTTCTCATGCAAGTTGCAACAGCTCTGTCACATTTTGGCACTTTCATTTCATACCTCACAGTTTTATTAGGATTTTGAGCTTCAAAAGTGCATTTATTTGTTCTATCTAGAAGCCACAAAACTTTAGATACAGTATATAAGGATGTAGGGCAAAATAGTGATGGAGTACAGTCAGACACATATAATTATCCTGAAATTATTGGATCTGAAGGGATTCCAGGGAAACTGCAGAGAGACTCTGTGTTAGGAGCTGCAGGGACAGCACAAGGGGCAATGGGCACAAATTTAAAGAGGGAAATTTAGGGTAGATATTAGGAAAAAGTTTTTCCTGTGAGGGTGGTGAGACCCTGTCCCAGGTTGCCCAGGGAGGCTGTGGCTGCCCCAAGCCTGGCAGTGTTCACAGCCAGGTTGGCTGAGCCTTGAGCAACCTGCTCTGGTGGGAGGTGTCCCTGCCCAGGGCAGGGGTTGGGGCTGGGTGATCTCTAAGCTCCATCCCAACCCCTAAAATTCTATGATTCTCTGATTGCGTAGGTACAAACAAGAATGGTTTCAGGCTTCCTCTGACAGATTTCTTCTCCCCCATCTCCTAAAGGAGAGGTGTTATAGGTCACTACTGGTCCCTGATATCTTCTCTGTCCCTTTCCCACTATATATATTCAAACCAGCCTATTCTTCATCTTTATTGCTTCTCTCCCTCTGTATTTCTTTTCCCCTCGACAGTCATCATAGAAGATGCCAAGGTGAAATAAGTGGGTTTGCAAGAATACACAGAGGTGTTCAAATCCAGAAGCATCATTGTCTCTAAAGGAAGGTAGAGACTGAAAGGAAGGATTTGGCCATAACTTGACAAGGAGCAGAGGAAGCACATCATTTACCCTTGAATGTACAGTGCAAGTTCTAAACAAACATGTACGGCTCTGATAAATGCAGGTCTGTTTCTGCTGTTCTGCTCAATGAAATATTCAATGCTGGCAATTCTCTTGCTCCTTGTGAAGTGCAGGGACCTCACTCCCTAAAACTACAACCATTTAGCAGCCAGAAACATTGGCCAAGACCAACGCTAAGGCAGAGCATGAAGTCATAAACATGCACAGATGTTACTATTTGAAAACATGAAAGAGCTACTGAAGTTCCTGAGCACATCCCAAGTTGTGTTGATTTCAGCAGTAATGAGTCATAGGGGAAGAAGACGCTACTAAAATTACATGCCTGGGACACTTCTCTTTGCCACTTACATTTAGGAAAAAACCAACAGTGTCTTTAGAAAATCTTAATGGGGAGGAGAGAACTCTGAAAGGCTGCTCTTACCAAAGGCTAAGATGAATAAATCTGCTTCCTTGTATTTATGCAGGAAAACAAATACAATGCTAATGCATTACACACTACTGATGATTTCATGGAAGGCTCAGGAGATCTCATTTCACAAGTATCTGAAAAGTTAGTGCTGAAGGTTACAGGAAGTTACAAAACTGATTATTTAAGGGAAAATTTTATTTAATAGAATTTTTGGCAGCTCTATAAACATAGCAAAGAAAGGGAAACTACACACATTTTCTGTGCCAGTCCTGCTCTGGTGAATAATTGCATTGAGTCTACTGAAATATTCAGCTAGGTGAGTGAACACACTCAGGAGGTCTTATTTTTTCAGAAGTCCCTGAACCTTTTCTGAGCTCACTTTAGCAGCAGCTCGAGCCTACTCCACCATGTGGAGACAGAGATTTCATGACGAGCATGAAAATTTCCCACAGTGTGCTAATATATTTCTGCTCTATCGTTTCTGTGGCTGTCTCACCCTAGTGGTCCAGAAGAAAGGGCTTTCAAATTCAGAAAACATTAAAAGAGATGCAACCCAACAACTTTGTTCACTGTGGCAAGTATAATTCAAGGTTTCAGAAGGCTTTTTTTTAGGGGAGAAAGTACAATCTCTGAGAGCATTTTAGTCCATTACCTACTAGAGAATCGTAATTTTAACTGAGGCAGAGCAGAGCTACAAGAATAAAGTCACACAGAAAAAGAGATCATTTAAGCTAACTCCAGGAATAAGGTACCAAAACTGGAAGAAAGTATGAGTTCATGAATGTAGAAACTCCAGAAGTTCCCCCTTTTTGCTGTTGTTGTTCAGCAATTCTTTTCTTTCCTTTTCTCTGTTGTTTAGGGATTCTCTTTGTAGGAACAATTTTACCTTAGACCCTTTCTCTCCAGAAACACTCTCCTTTTCTCTTCTTCCTAGAAAAAACTACTTCACCACACAATAAGATATGAGATATTAGTCAACATCTCCTCGTTGAGCCCAAACTTAACTAATGAAATGAACCAATGCAAGTTCCATATCACATTTTACAAAGGGATCACTTACATATTCAACTACATATCACAGCATCAGTCTCCCTGGTATTATTTGCTGTGCTTTGACTCTAGATAGTTAGATATGTAAATTTAGTTAAAGACATTTAGTTTTAGTTATCTACCTAAATATCTAGATGGATACTTATGGAGAAGTTAGTTGGATTCAGAGTGTTTGAAATGAGGTAGATGGAGGAAAAATGATGAAGTTTTGCTAGTTTTTGTTGCTCATAAACCAAGCTACAACTATTCTGTTGATTAAGTGAATTAAGGTGATTATAGTTTTTAATTATTTCTTTTGCACCAAATGATCTCCAAGCTCCTATATCAAATAAGATACCAGTGAAACAAACAGTTGTCTCAAAAATGCTACAAGTCCAACACTGGCATTATGAAAAGAAATTGCAGCATCTAACTTTTTATTCTTTATTTCCTTTTAGGAGAAATTGTTGATTTTGTTGAATGACAATCACTAGTTTGCTCTTAAATTTTTTAAAAAAAAAAGAAAAAAGGGAAATGAATAAATTGAGCTGCGGTTTGCAGATCTTGAAGTTTCTTCTGCCTGCAGAATATTTACTTATAGGCTAAGTGCCCAAATATGAAAGTCTTTGGGAAGAACTCATCCATCTTTGACCCAGAACTCTGAGATTAGATTTTACACCTATTTAACAGCTGGTCACTTAGCATTGGCCTATTTTATGCAAATAGTCTTACATTTAAATAACAGCCATTTCCATTTATTAGAGTAATTCAATTTCCTAAGGACAGCCTAATAATCCAGCTGCCCCATTGTGCCATGGATGAATGTCGTCAAATACTTGTAATTACATTTTAAATATGTTACTGCTATTTAGAATTCTATCACACCTGCAGCACGACCAGTAGCTCACAGATATGAAGTACAGAGATCCATGTCTTATCTAGAGAACATATATTGTAGGTCCTTGTTCTAACAAGGACCACAGTATTGGTGCATTTGTAATGCACATGTAGGTAAAATTACCAGAGCTTTAATGATGAAAAATTTAATTGACAATCATTTTACAGACATTATCTATAGGTAGTTCAGCTGAGGTGAATGGCTGTAGTAATTGCACAGTATTTTAGAGAGTCCTTCTTCCATCTAAATTCTGAGCCTGGTTTCACTGCAGGCTGTATCACAAAAGAGGGGTGCAGTCACAAGGCCTCAATTATTCTTAGCAGTAGGATAAATTATCCTAAAGGTCTTTTGTTTTATTTTAGCTCTGGTACCCACAATGTAAGAAGGACATGGAACTGTTGGAGCAAGTGCAGAGGAGGCCATGAAGTTGCTAAGAGCACTGGAGCATCTCCCCTGTGAGGACAGGCTGAGGGAGTTGGGGCTGTTGAGGCTGGAGAAGAGAAGGTTGTGTGGAGACCTCAGAGCACCTTGCAGGAGCTGAAGGGGCTCCAGGGAAGCTGCAGAGGGATCTGTGTTAGGAGCTGCAGGGACAGGACAAGGGGCAATGGGCACAAATTGAAGGAGGGAAATTTAGGTGAGATATTAAGAAATTTTTCCCTGTGAGGGTGGTAGAACCAGAGAATCATGGAATTTTAGGGGTTGGAATGGAGCTCAGAGATCATCCAGCCCCAACCCCTGCCCTGGGCAGGGACACCTCCCACCAGAGCAGGTTGCTCAAGGCTCAGCCAACCTGGCTGTGAACACTGCCAGGCTTGGGGCAGCCACAGCCTCCCTGGGCAACCTGGGACAGTGTCTCACCACCCTCACAGGGAAAAAACTTCTTCCTAATATTTCCCCTCCTTCAGTTTGTACCCATTACCCCTAGTCCTGTCCCTGCAGCTCCTAAGACAGAGTCTCACTCTGGCTCCCTTGTAGGCCCTTTCAGAAACTGATAGGCTTCTCTACACAGCTTTCTCTTCCCCAGGCTGAACAGCCCCTACTTCCTCAGCCTGTCAATGTTGATGCAGCAAGCAAGATGCTTTTAAAAAAATACAAGTAATATGCTATTATTTCATTTAAATCTTTACCATTTCATTCCTTCCTTTATCCCATCTTTGGTGCCCAGCTGCAAGTTTTATCCATGGTCAGAAACAATACTTCTTGCTTAGTAATGTGGAGGGGATTGGTCATATTTACACTTTAAGAGCTTTGTTGGTTTAATGATGCCTATTTGGACTCTAAATCAGGAGAATCCTGTGAGTTTTCAAGTCTCTTACTAAAAATTGCTGTAGCACTGCACTGTTGGGAGAAGTTATTTGTCTGTATGTGCTAAACACAGCAAGTAATAACACTTTAAATATTTAAATACTGTGATGTGTTTTCTTCTTCATAAGTCAAGAGAATCTTTTCCAAAAGTATTTTCTGCATCCTGGGCTAGTCACTTTCCAAACTAGTGTACAGATGCAATCCCAAATTCAAAGGACTTACAATCAAAGATAAGCCACGTGAAATAAGAGGGGAAAGGAAGAAAATGCAGCTATCCTCAACTGCCTTTTCCCTGAACATTATGAATTAATTATCTTTGTGAAACATTTGATTTGACACCAGCTTTAGAAGGGATGTGCAAAAGAGAGAAGTTTCCTAAATAGCTTGTCTCAAGAAGGATATGATCTTGTCAGGTGTAGGAGAGGCACAAATATAGCACTCATCAAATTTGTTTTCTTTAGAGAGGCTTAGAGAGCCTCTAATAGAGGTAAAAGTACATAGGACAAAAGGAGAGCTGTGGAAGAAACTCAGAGGCAGTGAATAGAAACAATATCATTTAGCAAGAAGAAAAGAGATAGGAAAAGGACTGAAAGGGTATGATGGGCAATGTAGATGATCTGGAGAGATCTGTTCTGGGGATGCTAAAGCTGGAGACAGGAAAACTACCAAAATGGGTGATGAGAACCAAGAATGAGAGTTGCAGGAGGTGGTCAGCCACCAATATAAAGTGGTAGTGGATGTAGAGTAGAAGGAAAGCCCTTTAGGGACAGGTAGAAAGCCCCTGGCACTTCACTGTGTGAAAAACAAGGTACTGAAAGAGATACTGCACAATTAAGCAGTAAGAGAGGAAGGCAGAAAATCAGAATGATTCACAAAACCCTGCAAAATGAAGATTGAATTAAAAGTGTCAGTGGTATAAAGGAGAGGAAAAAAGTGAAAGACATTCCAAGCAATTCCAAGACTTGTCTAGCTGAGAGGAGTTGCAGGAAAGTGTTGAGACTGAAAGCTGACTAGAAGCGACTGGAGGTGTAGTTAGAGAAATGAAGCAAATACTTATGTTTGCAGAGCAAAATGAATTTACATTTCTAAAGAGATGGAGCAGTGGAAAATACTGAAGGGAGACTCATCTGCAGCTTGAGGCATTATGTATAGATAGATAATTATGTGGCCCAGAGCATTTATTAATTATTTAATCTGATTGAACCACTCTTTTTGTAGCGTATGTTCCTATGGAAAACAATTTCTTGTATTTCATTTCTAATCATCTACCTGTAGAAAAAAAATTTGTGAATGTATGTATTCCCCATGTAAATACTCATTACATCACACCCCTCTGTGTAATTTCTGTGTTTACTCACATAGCTTAGTTTTGTTGATTGCAAATAAAAAATTAGTTCTCACCAAGATGGTACCTGCATGACAAAATTAATATGCAATATGATAAAGAGTTATTTATCTCTTCTCCTTACAGCTGCTTACACATTGGAAATATTTTGTGAGCACTAGATCCATAAGGCAGCAGTTGAGTAAAGAACTCCTGACTCTTCTATCATTAGCAGCAAGGTAAGTCTCACTGAATCTAGCAGAAAACAGAGTGAGACAAACCCAAATAATTTTTAAGATGCTGCCAAAGACTTGGAAAATCATGTGATTCCAGTTGTAAACTGAAGAGGAACAAGAGGAAAAAAATTGCACAGGCTGCTGTATCCAACTTGCACTTGATGCTGACCTTCCTCAGTTTAGACCATATTCTCACCTCCTCCTGGGCCAGTTTATCTCCCAAGTCTACATGCCACAGATCCATGAGATGTTGAGACAAATCATGCAGCTCTGGACAGTGTCAAGGAGAAGGGACTGCAGCAGCTCTGTCTTATATCAACTTACTCTGCTTTGGAGCTGCTTCAATAGGAAGAGACCAACAAGGAGACAGAGGTGCCACCACCCCAATAACCAGAACACCTGACACCATTTTCTAGTTTCAAATTTCATTCTTCATGGTCTAGCAGGGACATCATAATGCATTAATCTCCTGCAAGCTCAGATTAAACTGCTGGTATAAAATTTAAATGACATTATGGAGCTTATATCCTACTATTAGGAAAAAAATATTGTGAAGTATGATTTCTTATCTTCCCTAAAAGTTTAATTGATTTTATGGAAATGAAAGATTGTACCTTGAGCACTATGGCTGCAAGCTTAGAGTTTTCCTTGAGAGAAGAAAATAAGTTAATCTATTGTACTTACTTGACTATAAAACATTTGGCTTCTTTCCATAGAATCATAGAATCAACAGTGTGGGAAAAGACCTCCAAGATCATCAAGGCCAACCCTACCGTGGTCACTAGACCATGGCACTAAGTGCCACATCCAGTCTCAGCTTGAAAACCTCCAGGGATGGGGAATCCACCACCTCCCTGGGCAGCACATTCCAATGCCTGAGCACTCTCTCCCTAAAAAATCTCTTCCTAACATCCAGCCTAACCCTCCCCTGGCAGAGCTTGAGTCTGTGCCCTCTTGTCCTGCTGCTGGGTGCCTGGGAGAAGAGACCAACCCCCACCTGACTCCAACCTCCTGTCAGGGAGTTGCAGAGGGTGAGGTCTCCCCTGAGCCTCCTCTTCTCCAGGCTGAACACCCCCAGCTCCCTCAGCCTCTCCTCATAATATTCTCCTCTCCTCCACATTCTGAGCTACCACATTCTTGCTGATTTCTTGGAGTGAGGGGTGGATAGTATTAAATACAATGGCTCAAATGGCATTTAAGTGATTCAGGTTTATTTTTAAAATGATACATTTGTATTTTTCCATCACTTTTATAAATATATTCTACATTCCTCTTCAGCTATATAGGAGTCTAATAACAGTATTTCTAATATGGAGTAACCAGTATCAAAGCCTTAAGTTCTAACTTTCATTTTCAATGATCTGGAAGAAAATTCAAAGTGATTGCTGGTGCAACTTGAAGAGCATGCAAAAATTGGTGGAGTGGCAAGTAATAAGGCAAATGTTCTATAGAATGACCTGTCTCAATTGGTTAGGTAGCTTCATTTGAACAAGATAAATGCTAATAAGAACAAATGCAAAGTCATAAATCTAGACACAAGTAATGCAGGTCATATTTATAGGCTGGGACACTGGAAAAAGTGATTCTGAAAGTGTAGGTGGGTAGGGAACTGTCTGTGAACTCCCAATACAAAGCTGTGGCTAAGTGAACCAATTTGATCCTTGGAAAAGCAAAGAGATCATGAAAAAAGTAGATGATGTTCATCATTTCCAAATTCAAGCACCAAAGCTGGAACACTATGTTTAGTCTAGGATTTGAATTTTTAAATGAATATTAAAAAATTGAAAACATTTAGAAGTAAACTAAAGCATATTTTGACACCTGAAAAAAATCTGCCTTAAAGCCAGAGAAGGTCAATATGCTTAGTTTAATCAAGAGAATACTGGGAAAATATTTGTTCATGTTAAGAGAAGTTAGAGTGAACCAGCAGAAAATATGGAAAGAAATAAAGTCTCAGCAGATTAGAGGAACATGTATATGTCATGTATATGCAATTCATACAGATAGATGGGAACTAAAAGCTACTAAATAATTAATGTACCTGTAGGAGGTGTTTTCCTTTGCTTTCTGTGAACATTGCTCAAAATAAAGGGTATCATTGTTCTTAAAATGAGAGATTGGCAGTGTTCATTTCCAAGAAATCAGGAAAACAGCCTATGTCAGAGAAAATGTTGCCTTATCACCAACCATGTTGAGTTCAGGCAGTAAAGAAACAAGTTTAGTCACTAGCTGAAAACACTATGAGGAATATATTTCCTTTCACCACTACTTCATAAAGAATCATAGAATCAACCAGGTTGGAAAAGACCTCCAAGATCATCAAGGCCAACCGTACCATGGTCACTAGACCATGGCACTAAGTGCCACATCCAGTCTCAGCCTGAAAACCTCCAGGGATGGGGAATCCACCACCTCCCTGGGCAGCACATTCCAATGCCAAAGGGACTAAGGAATCTGGATTAGCCAAAGGAGGATTAAGACAAATTCAGATCTGCAAAGAGGATGAAACAATATATCAAGACATTAAATGGGGGGCTCAGGGTGGGGGGTGTTTTGGGGTTTGTTGGATGTTTTATTGAACCATAGCATTGGAAATGAAGCAAACTCCAAAGCAAGTTGAAAGGATGATTCCTTTAGAACTGCCTCACCAAACACAGACGATATCTCTAAAGAAATCAATAAAAATTGAATTGCTTGTTTGCTTGCCAAGCAACACTCACTGTGTTACTCCCAGCAACAAAGATTCAGTAAACCTTGTGTGTCAACTATCAACTTCTCCTTTCCGTATTTACAGTAAGAGAGAAAAGCATCTGTAACATTAGAGGAAGTTTTGGGCAACAAATAGCTTCTATATGTGTCTATCTGAAAAGATTTCCCAATAGGAACTGCCATTTGAATCAGACAGAGGTGTAGGAAACCCCAAAATGTAGAATTAAAATGAAGTGAACTTGTTTACACTGAAGGTACCTGTTGCAAGACAAAATCCATGCGTTAGATTTTCCGTAATCTGGAATATTTCAATCAGGATTGGATGTTTATCTAATAAATATCATTCAAAATTTACAGCATCATGCAAGAATTCCTCAAACATGCTATGCAGGGAGTCAGTCTAGATTAGTGTTCCAGCTTTGAATTCACTGAAACTGTGAAAAATAGAAAGATTCCTAAATTTCACTGCAACAGGAAAGATAAATTGCACTAGAGAGAAACAGCAGCATATACAGATAGACTGTGCTAAATGAATCCTCTTCTCCTGGAGAAGGGTAGATGACCCAACATTTTCCAGCTTCCTTTAAAATACGTTTTATAAGAGGAATGGGAGGAAGGAAGACTCCAAAAGGTAAAAGAGGCATCAGAAATTAAAATGAACATCCATATTTTTTTGCATGTTTCTTCAGACTGCATCTAATAATTCCAGGGATACTCATAAATGGTGTCTAGGTCTCTAGGGCCTTTCAAACTGCTGTCTGACCCTGCCAAACTCGGTTCTGGGCTCCTCTAATGGGGTCTGGGAGTCACAAACTGGGTTCTGGGACCTCCAAACTGGGATCAGGGTCTGAAAAGTGGGTATGGGACCTTCTAATCTGGGATCTGGACCCTCCAAACTGGAGTCTGGATCCCTTAAACTGGGGTACAGGACTCTAAAACTGGGACTAAGCCCTCCAAACTGGATCCCTGGAGCTTCAAACTGGCATCAGCTCCCTCCAAACTGGGATTTGATCCCCACAAACTGGGGCTGAGCCCTCCAAACTGGATTCCTGGAGTTTCAAACTCACATCTGCTCCCTCCAGACTGGGATTTGATACTCCCAAACTGGGGCTTGATTAAGCAAGGATAGAGCATTTCATTTCAAACTACTGTACACACATTGGCTAATCACCTGGAAATACTTTTAATTTGTCAAGTTTTCAGCATCAGCTTCATTGTAAAAGGTTTTAATATTGTTTATTATAAGGCTGAAGGATTCTGTGTGGTGTTTCCCAATAAATTCTCTTTGCATCTTTAAGAGATTCTCTGCTACAGAGTATGAAATATTAATCTGTAGTAATGTATTTTAGATTATGCTGATTTTATTTTGTCAAATGCATAGTATTGTTCGTTGCAATAAATAATAATAACAATGTAGGTAATTTCTGCTTGCAAAGAAAATATGTACAGAGGAGAAATCTATAATTATGTAAAAAATAAAATGTACTATTTTTATGACAGCAGGTTCCATGATAAATAACTGGGATGGGGTAAATTGGAGGGAAGCAAACGAGCTGAGAGAAAAATTATCTAATTTTTTAGATGTATGACACAACCATTTTCCTCCCAAATACGTACTACCATATTTGAAAATGAGGCTTTGGTCAATCCCACTGACCCTGAATTCAAAGCTTCCTGGATTACTTTTATCTAAAATCATCTCAGAATTAGAGCACAGGTGAAATGCATTTTCCTAAATGGGAATGCAGAAAGAAAGTTCCTCTTCAACCTTCACATTGTGGCAATTCCAGGCAAAAACCAGCACTACTGTAAATTCTGCAGAGCCTTTACCTCTCTCTTTTCCCAAGGATGTTCAGAAATATTACCTGTTCTATTATGCTCCTATCTGAACAAAATAGAAACAGCATTTTCTTAAGACAGCCATTTTTCCCTCTTTCCTGATGATTTATAAGA
This sequence comes from Acanthisitta chloris, assembly GCF_000695815.1. Lineage (NCBI taxonomy): Eukaryota > Metazoa > Chordata > Aves > Passeriformes > Acanthisittidae > Acanthisitta > Acanthisitta chloris. The sequence continues at coordinate 66,291 of NW_008689201.1, forward strand.
TTGCAGTTTCCCTTTCATTCTGTCAGGCAGATCTCTGTATTCTCATTGCTGCTGACCTCGGAATGCACCGTAGGAAGCAGGAAAAGTTTGATACCATCACTGCAGGGTAAGCTCTCCTTACAGAAACAATGACTACTGGAGCAGCAGGAGACGCTGTCAGAAACCTCTTAATTCCAATCATTGCAAAGATGACTTCTTCATCAAAATGATCCTGGAGCTGCTGATCTGATTCTTGAGAGTGCCAATACTGAAGGAGCAGTGTTTACTCTAAGGAGGATTTTATTAGGATAAATGGCTCTGCAGTAAGCAGGACCCTGTTTTTCTGGGATGTCTCTGAGAAATTAACCTGCAGCTCTTCATGAATTCACCACACTGTTTTTACCTCCAAACTATTATTTTAACCTAGATTAGATTCACTCTATCTGTACTCCCCAGTGCATTCCTACCAGCTGTTAAATAGAAAGGAATAACCTTGGACTGCTTCTCACAAGGTTTGGAAGTAAGATGATGGGAAGGTACACAAGAAATAGGATGAAAACAAGAGGAGACTTGTGGGGAGACTCATTTTATTCCCCTTTCTCCCTGCATTGCTGTTCACAGAAAATCACATTTATTCAGCACATGCAAAAATGCCTTAATTTCACAAGGGCAACTAGTAAAACAATTGAATGGGAAAACCAAAGAGCTTTAGTACACAGTTATCTATGAACGGAGAAGTCAACCTATCTAGAAAAGGTACAGTCAATATCTATAAAAAGGTATAGACAACAAAACAAGAAATAAACCACTACATTTGCAGCAGGTTAGATAGAGGTTAATTATGAGGTGATATATATGAGGGATATAATAGACTGTTATGGGAATCTGCTGAACACCAGTGTTAAAGGTTTTGCAGTCCTATGCAGGATGGTATAGCTACAGTTCAATGGCAAAGAGCCTGGAATTTGGCCTAAAAGAGGACCAAGGGGAGCCCCTGACTATTCCCAGGGCAGACAAGCTCAATACTTAACATTATGACTAAAGTACTCCATCATGTTTTCATCGTCTATAGAATGGTGCTGTGGACACCACCACAAGCCCTGGAGCTGTTGCAAAGCATTCTATGGCTGTTAAAATGTTAACAATAGGCCTAAACATCACCCACAGATCTTCTAACTTCTCCAGGGTCTGCAATGGTTTTTTCATGCTTTTCTTTGTATACATAAAATCAACTTACTATCATTTATAAAAGGCTTTACTAATCTAGTGTGTTTAAACAACTCATATAAAAAGAGGACTGGAGCATCTCCCCTGTGAGGACAGGCTGAGGGAGTTGGGGCTGTTGAGCCTGGAGAAGAGAAGGTTGTGTGGAGACCTCAGAGCACCTTCCAGGAGCTGAAGGGGCTCCAGGGAAGCTGCAGAGGGATCTGTGTTAGGAGCTGCAGGGACAGCACAAGGGGCAATGGGCACAAATTGAAGGAGGGGGAAATTTAGGGTTAGATATTAGGAAGGAGATTTTCCCTGTGAGGGTGGTGAGATACTGGCACAGGTTGCCCAGGGATGATGATGCCCCAACCCTGGCAGTGTTCACAGCCAGGTTGGATCAAGCCTTGAGCAACCTGCTCTGGTGGGAGGTGTCCCTGCCCAGGGCACTGGATGATCTCTAAGCTCCATTTCAACTCCTAAATTTATATTATTCTGATATTTAAAATAAAAAGGTTTCTCTGAATGGTTCTTCAAAAAAAATTGTGCTCATTTTTTTTGTTTATTTGGGGTTTTTTTTCGATTATTTGCTTTTAATGGGGAAGCAGAGATGAGAAAACTCTGTGGCCATTGCAGAAAAGTACAGGAATGACATCACAGCAATGCTACCTGCTGCAAAGTTGCAGATCAATCCCAAAATGGTATTAGCTTCAGCAGTCACTTGGGAAATAAAAATATCAGGTTGACTCATAACTGCAAATGTTAAAGTCGGAGAAAAAAAGAGGAAACTACAGGGTCAGCTGCAAATATCTGAACCTGCTGTACAAAGAAACGCAGCATGAAAACACTGCACATAAAAAAAATTGCTGGTGAATATTACATACTGTCAGGTCAGCTGGATCAAGTGGTTCCTTTCCAAAACTGAACATTAGCAAGTAAAAGAAGTTTCTCTTTCATTGCCAAAAATCTCTCTACCTTCCTTATTGATGGGATATGACTAGCAATAAGTGAAGAAATACATCTACATCCAGAAAGAGCTATAACTTCAAAAGAATAACTGAAACTCTCCTTGTGTGTATAGCATTGATAATACATGGAGCAACACAGTTTTGAGCCCTGAATTGTCAGGTGAAGGAACGTGCCACAGGATGTTATCCTTTTTCTGCTCTCTGATGATTTATGTTCGGGGAGCTCTAGGTCTTCAAAATTCTGTCACTTTTTCTCTGGCTGTGCCACAGGATTTAGGAATCTCTGTGTCCCACCTGTTATCTCAACAGTGGAATGAATCTACTTTACTTTTCTGTTTAGCTTCCAAGTGCTGAGGCACAGTTATCTACAGCCATCAGTCCTCAACTCTCTCTAGCATAAACAACAGTACAAAACAAGTACCAGGCTGTAAACATCATATTTTGAGGGGAGGGGATGTCAGTCTAAAGAGACACATATCTACGGAAAATAAAATATAGGATAAAATAACTAGTGCTGCAGGATAACATCAGAATAGGATAGGTACCACATCACAGATACATCTGAGACAGATTGGTGTTAGGAACAGGACACAGAACTAGGAAATGTCCAGCATGAGAGAAACACAATATCAAATAGAACTGAAATGACAAATGGAAGAAAAGGCAAAGCAAAGGTACAGAGATTTAGTAGCAGCTCTGAGCACCTACAGTTTAACTTTTCAAAACAGAACTTCTGAAGTTTTCCAGTTGTGGTTTCAGATGATAAAAATCATCACTATTGACAGATGTGCACAGTTGTTTCCATTCCACAGTGTATAGATACCGTATCTATCTAGTATATCTCTGCCACAAGGATATGCAGAGTAGACCTTCATAAAGAAACACCAAGCTAAGACATAACATAGAAGACCTAAATTTAAGCTTTTCAGAAACAACAGGTGCACTCAGAACCTTATGGCACCAGGACTTTCCATATTCAGAGGTGCATAATTGTCTTCCTTTCAAAACTCCAATACTGAGATACTGCAGTTTTCCTTCATTTCTTGAAGTCAACACTTGGGTTTATCTAAATACTCTAGCAAATTAATGTCTTCAGAAATGTGAACTTGAGATTTACAGATTAGTTCCACAAATATTTGAAGTAATATTATTTTCACCACTCTGTGAGCAGGATCAGAAGTTTCGATATAATATATCCTAACCAATAGAGAAATCCCCCACAATGACCCATCTAGCTACTTCAAATCTCCAAGCAGAAGACTTACTAAGCAATTTGTTAAAGTAGAAACTGTTAACCATAAATTCCTTGTTTAGCACAGCCAGGGACATTGAGAGGCATCTTATAATCTAATTCTCCATCAGTGTGTAAAGACTACTAGACTAGCTCTTTTTGGTCAGCCTTTAGTAAGATTCCCACATGCTGTCCTACCATACAATGTGGAATGTCAGATTTCCTTTTATTGTCAATTCACTGGAAATCAAAATGTCTCTATGAAGTCACAATAGCTATTGACTCATTCTGAAGAAACCTGTAGTGTTTACTCAGCAGATCCTGAGGTAGGAGATGCCCCAAACCTGGCAGTGTTCACAGCCAGGTTGGATGAGCCTTGAGCAACCTGCTCTGGTGGGAGGTGTTCCTGCCCAGGGCAGGGGTTGGGACTGGATGATCTCTAAGCTCCATTCCAACGCCTAAAATCCTATGATTCTGTGATCCTTATATATTTTTGACTTAGACCCATAAATCAGCAACACTACTACTCTCAAATCCTCTGTCTACCATTCTTCCCCACCTATGTTTGACTACATTATTGCATAAGGACTTCTGCCTTCTCTGACATTCTTTACTTACATGCCTGAAATTCGTGTGTGAGAGTCTACAAGGACTTTTGAGGGGGTTTTATCAGACAAAAAAGTTTAAATAAATAAAAACCTGTAGAGACTTCATGGCCCTGTTTCAGAGCTGCATTACTTGACTCACTGGAGTTGAAACAAAAATTGTCATATGCAACTGAATGTTCCCAGGCAGTGAGCAAATGTTTGCAGTTGCAAGGTGAAATCAAAACCATCACTTCTTCAGCTGATTTTTATGAATATTGTAATTATTAAGTGTCCAGTGCATTGCAATCTGTCACTCTTAACAGTACACTAACTAAAGAAGGATTCAAATCCCAGGAAATGGATTTGAAATCTGGACTGGGGGAAAGAAAAAAAAGAAAAAAGCCCTCAAAGATTAAAAAAAAAAATAAAAGAGAAAACTGATTCAAATTCAAAGACATTTTGAGAGGCATTGATGTTGGAGGAGTAATGTGAAAGTCTGGACCTCCTGGCAGTAGGTGTCCTTTCTCTCTTTTCTTCTTGTGTTTGGCAGGAAATATTGCAAGAAAAGGATATGAGGCAGGGATTTAACATCCATATGGGTCAGCAGTGGAACTTTGGTGCACAGGGGATTGCACCGTGTCTTCAAAGCTCTGTACTAATTTTTCAAACTAAAACCAGAAACCTACATTCCAAAAAAGTAGAAGGGTTTGCCTAAAGTTTCAGCTTTTAAATCACCAGTTGGCAAGAGAGCATATATGCAAAATATTTTAAAATATTAACATTTCTATGGCAAATTAACCCTGAAATATGCTAAGAGGTCATGTGTCATGGTTTAACCCCAGCAGCCACCAAGCCCCACTCAGCCACTCAGCCACTCCACTACAAACAGGCTGGGAGAGACAATCAGAAGGGGAAAAGGTAGAAGACTCATGGGTTGAGATAAAGACAGTTTAAGAGGGAAAGCAAAAGCTGCACACACAAGCAAAGCAAAACAAGGAATTAATTCACTGCTTCCCACGGGCAGGAGGTGTTCAGCACCTCCAGGAGAGCAGGGCCCATCACGCATAACGGTTCCTTGGGAAGACAAACACCATCACGCCAAAAGTCCCATCCCACCTTCCTCCTTCTTCCTCCCACTTCATACACTGACTATGATGTCCTATGGTATGGAATATCCCTTTGGTCAGTTTGGGTCACCTGATCTGACTATGTCTCTTCCCAGTCTCCCAACTTCCTTGCCAGTGTGGCAGTGTGGGAAGTAGCAAAGGCCTTGGCTCTATGTAAGCACTTCTCAGCAGTAACAAAATCACCTCTTTATCATTAACCCTGTGTTCTGCACAAATCCTAAACATAGCCCCATCCTAGTCACTGGGAAGAAAGTTAACCCACATTCAACCCAAACCAGCACACCATGTCAACCTGTTTCACAATCTTGTTTCTGTATTTCAACAAGGTTTGGCCACGGTTGCATCAGAACACATCGCTGAAATCAGAACCTCCCAAGCCCTAGGAGATTCAAGTTCCAAGTCAAGCAGAGTTTCCTAATCAAGTAGATTTCTTCTTAAAAGCTACTTGGATTAATAAAAGAACAATTACTTTCACTCTTAATCTTCTTCTAAATTCTTGCAATCTTGGAAAAATAGAGTTTAATGAGATCACCTTATGCTAAATTGATTTTTCTATTCTGCAGAGCGAAGTGCCTTTCAGTTCAGAACTCAGCAATACACGTGGTGAAGTTATCATGACCAAAATACTCCTTTCAGTATATGAAATGTGAAGATATGCACAGTATATTGCTTTGCAGTGAAATTCTAATATAAATGTGGTCACTTCTGTATTCAGATTTCTAAAATTAATGTTTCACTCCTCGCAATAAATTACTTTTTTTTTCATTTTCAATACAGGATTTTTCAAAACCAGATACATTGCTTCTGGAAATCCCATATATCCTCATAAGACAGATAAAGTCATCTTATGTTGAACTGAAGTCAGGACCTACCAAATCTAATACATCTTTTGAATCAAATATATGATCTACTAAATCTTCTCAGTATTATGTATATTGAAAGCTAAACTGATGAATCACAGGATAAATTAGCTAGCAAATGCATGACAATATAGTATTTATTAAAATGGATCAGTGATTCATTTCAGTTCCTAGAACTTCATAGATCAACTTTTGAAGAATTCTTTACAATTGTAGAGGTTTTTTGAGGAAGGCAAAAGACAGGGGTAAAAATAGGCCAGAAAAGAGGAATCTGGGTGTGGTGAAGCTGTATTCTGTGTTTTTGCTGGCAGGGTGGTATCATTAGAGCTTTTAAAGAAATGCAGCTATCACTGCAACACTATTAGTCAGAGCGAGGCATTTATTTGGGATTGTACATTTAACAGGTAAAAAACAGGGTGGGGAAAAAGGCAACAACTCCCTAAAAATTACTAAATATTTGGGGGAAGAAACCCAAACCTTAATGAAAGGCTCAGTAAAGTAGATATATTCACTCAAGAAAATAATAATATGTAACACACACACTTTTTATTTCAATCTCTCTAAATATTATTTAGACCCAGTTTTCAACAAGACAATGATCATTACTAAAAATTGCCCCCAAATCCTCGAATTGGATTCTAACTAAAACTGCACACCTGAAACACTCTATTGTCACTCTAGTTCCAGAATATCTGTTCTGGAAGTTCCAGGAAAACCCTGAGAACTCGTGTTCATTTTAACACCCACTGTTTTCTTGGGAAAACTGAAATCTGTGATTACACTGAAATGTTATTTTCCTTAGTATCACTTCATTTCTACCATTGTCATGATTCAAGTATTATCTAAATTCTAGAGTAAGTGGTTCAAAATTCATTCCAATTGACACACCTGCTGTATTTTTATGGACCTTTTAATGAAGAAGACAGGCAAATCATAGAATCACAGAATGGGGCAGGTTGTAAGGGACAACAGTGGCTCTCCTGGTCTGATTTTTGTGGTTATAATATCCTTGTATTCCTCCCTATTAACCTAAATTTACTTCTGCCTTTCTCATTCAAAGTCTGCCAAAACATGCTGACACATTTACCTAATTTAACAGCCTACTAAACATTTCTGAGTCTTTGTAAAATGTTATTCCTTCTATGTCTTTTGTTTTATGGCTTCTACTCACTTAGTCTATAGTTTGCTAATAATATTCACTGGTTTAGGTTGGTTTGGTGTTGTTTTTTAATTTGGCAGTTAATCCGAAATGCATTCTGGTTTCTGATGGCCAAGGAAAAACCCAGTTGCTTTGCAAAGAAATTGAAGCCCTACCTCAGAAACTGCATCATAGAGCATGTTATATATAATGTACAATGTTGGGATGTGTCAGTCTATCACTCTGAAGAGCTTGTGTTTTTCAAGGTCATCTATGGGTAAAACTTTTTAATATTCCTTAGGAGTCCCTGTCACATTTTCAGAAGTCAATTATGAGTTTTGAAGCCTAATTCTATCTGCTTTCAATGGATGTTAGGCTTCTCTATGCTCTTTAAAATTAGGACATTGGATACTTTTGAAAATTTTACTTCATGGCCATTCTTGTTATATTTACTGCCTGATAATTAAGGCAATTAGGTTTTTTCCTACAACATCATTAATATGTACTTGACATATTCAACTAATTTTTGGATACTGGACTACTTTGCATTTCTGAATTAACATCCACATCATCAAAAGTAGAATCTTCTGGATAAGAGCTAAGAGCAAGCATTGAGGTAAATTGATATTACTGTGTGCAGTTCTGGTGCCCTCAATGTAAGAAGGACATGGAACTGTTGGAGCAAGTGCAGAGGAGGCCACAAAGTTGCTCAGAACACTGGAGCATCTCCCCTGTGAGGACAGGCTGAGGGAGTTGGGGCTGTTGAGCCTGGAGAAGAGAAGGTTGTGTGGAGACCTCAGAGCACCTTCCAGGAGCTGAAGGGGCTCCAGAGAAGCTGCAGAGGGATCTGTGTTAGGAGCTGCAGGGACAGGACAAGGGGCAATGGGCACAAATTGAAGGAGGGGAAATTTAGGTGAGATCTTAGGCAGACGTTTTCCCCGTGAGTGTGGTGAGACACTGTCCCAGGTTGCCCAGGGAGGCTGTGGCTGCCCCAAGCCTGGCAGTGTTCACAGCCAGGTTGGATGAGCCTTGAGCAACCTGCTCTGGTGGGAGGTGTCCCTGCCCAGGGCAGGGGTTGGGACTGGGTGATCTCTAAGCTCCATTCCAACCCTTAAGTTCTATGATTCTAATGCAGGTCCTGTTCACTGCATGGTGCAAGTCACAAAGCTCCATGAACAATATAGTGACAAACTTGTAATAGTGACAAGACAATAGCACATGTGTTATTAAATTTTTACTTTCTTTATACTTGCTTATGGCTGGATTTTTTAAGTTAACGTTGTAAAATAATTGGATAGGAAATAGCAACCATAGCTCAAGATAAATCTTATATTCATCATAATTTATGTAGTTAGATTAAAGGACCTTATCCAAGGAGCACCATTCTATAGTTCTATTTCTTTAAAAACTCTATAATGCAGATAAATTAAAACATATGCAGTAATGATTGAGCTGAGATGCTACACTGTGTCTACACTGGAGTCCTTCTCTGACCTTGCCAAGTTTACAGAGTGTGCCAATAACAGAGCTGGGATTTGAAAACTGACTGATTAAAATTTTGCTCACTAGGATAAAACACTTGAAATGAATCATCTAATTTTCCAGCATGTCCTCGGGTTGCTGCAGGCACAATAAATTACATTCATATAATAGCAAACAACTATAAAAAATTAGAGTTAATACATTTCATATATATTGCAACACTATGTCCTATTTTTAAAACTCTCAATTACCTTAAATTTTGGTGGGTACAAGAAATTAACTATCTGACCAGTATTTTTTCAGGGCGAAATTTCCGAGCCATCATTGTGATCCAAAATACCTAGGACTCCACTAAAGTCGTTCCCCTGATTCAGTAAGCTCCAGAACAACTCCTATCTGCACATTTCTGATTAACATCAAAGGCTGTGCCTGGTATCTCCACAAAGAAGAGACTGGCAGGGATGCTGAAGGTTCTGGGTGTAACCTTGCACTCCAGTGAAATGAGGAGAATATAAATAGAAAACAGCAACAAGGAGTTGCAGTGGGATATAATCAGCAAAGGTAGTAATGGAATTCATGACTGCCAAAGCTTTGCATACCATGGCAAAAAATGTCATGTATCAAGCAGCTGTTTGGCATTCTTGCAAGGGGTTCCTAAGGGCTTCACCTAAGGAGGAAAATATTTTGGTTTTCCCTCTAGTAAAGAGATGTAGGCTCCTCCAGTGGGAGACTGAGAGCAACCTCTTCCACTCTAGAGACTCTCTGAGAGGAGCTGTCATGGGGTAAAAGCCTAAATATTTGCAAAAGACCTTCCAAAAAACTTGGTTTTTCTAACTAAAGAAGAATTTGACATTAACATTTATGCAACAACCACTGAATTGTGTCAAGACAGAGGTACTCGCCTAGTTTGGTGGGAACAATGCAATCAGCAGTGTTCTATGTAAAGATTCTTAAAATCTAAATACTTTCACATTACAAAAAAATTTTAATTTTCAGAGTATCTATTGAACAGACAGGCTGAGAAAGTTGGGGCTCTTCAGCCCCAACATCTATATCAGGTAATTGTTCAGTGACACACCAAAGTCTGAGCTTCTGTTAAGATATTTTATATGTATATATGTATACATATTCTGCTCAGCCTGGAGAAGAGAAGGTTGTGTGGAGAACTCAGAGCACCTTCCAGGAGCTGAAGGGGCTCCAGGGAAGCTGCAGAGGGATCTGTGTTAGGAGCTGCAGGGACAGGACAAGGGGCAATGGGCACAAATTCAAAGAGGTAAATTAAGTATTTTTACTACATCTATTACAGTAGCATCCAAATGTTTCAGAGAGAATTATGGTGGATGCTCCAAAAAGACATTCAAAAACTCACAGTATCTCCTTACACCTGTCTTCTTCTGTTCATCTGATGCCACAAGCAACTCCCACAATTACTGAACAGTACAGGAGTTACATTTTGCACTCTGTGCATTAATTGGATTTGGAAGTACTTGAACACATCTCTGTGTCAGAATGCCAGCTATCAGGCAAATTGGGGAAACGCCAAACCTTAAAGAAAACTGTAAAAATTAAAGCATTGCAGCAGTCCTCAACATGCTCAAAATTTATATTAGGCTTTTGAACTGGATTTGAAAGCATATGGACACTCTTAAAAGGAGCATCATCATTTTTTAACTCCTGAAAGGCAACTAGCTCTCTTCAGAATATCCTACAGTTCATGGAATTTAGGGGTTGGAATGGAACTTAGAAATCACCCAGCCCCAACCCCTGCCCTGGGCAGGGACACCTCCCACCAGAGCAGGTTGCTCAAGGCTCAGCCAACCTGGCTGTGAACACTGCCAGGGTTGGGGCAGCCACAGCCTCCCTGGGCAACCTGGCACAGGGTCTCACCACACTCACAGGGAAAACGTCTGCATAACATCTAACCCAACTTTCCCTCCTTCAATTTGTGCCCATTGCCCCTTGTCCTGTCCCTGCAGCTCCTAACACAGATCCCTCTGCAGCTTCCCTGGAGCCCCTTCAGCTCCTGGAAGGTGCTCTGAGGTCTCCACACAACCTTCTCTTCTCCAGGCTCAACAGCCACAACTCTCTCAGCCTGTCCTCATAGGGGAGATGCTCCAATCCTCTTTACAGCTTGGTGGCCACCTCTGGACTTGCTAATGAGATTTAATCCCATCCCAAATAATGATGGATATAAATCCAAAAGATATGAATATGATTGGGTTTGGGGTTCGGACTGAGCATTTTTCAAGTCTTAAATATACACATAGAGACACGTACATACACATATACAGCCACACACACACACACACCATGATCTGTCTCAAAACTAAGCCTAAACATGCAAAACTAGAATTCAAAAGACAATTTCATAAGAAACTAGAATTAAACTGAAAATAGAGATTTTTAGGTACAGTGGCTGCTTCACCTTAGTGGCTCCTGAAATCCAAAGTCTATTTGCTCTAAATTAAACATGTATGAAATGTTTAATTTAGAGCATCTCCTATCCAGATTCTTCCCTCCACACTCCCAGGCATCAGGTTTTGCTTTCGCATAGTTTGGTTCTAACAAAAATCCAGTGTACATAGCTGCTTCCTTTTTTTGCCATGCTTTGATTCCAGCAACAAGAATCAATTCTTCTTCTAAAGAGATGGGTCTCCTGATGAGAGTTTCATGTTGGCAAAAGCACAGACCTTGCATCCCAGATCATTTTATGGGCTTTCTCACATAAGATACCAAAGGAAAAATAAGAAATCTAATCTTTCCAATTAGATTAATAATTAGTTATTCAATCATTGATTGAGTTAATCATTAATCATTAGTTTGCTGATAAAGAAAATTAGGATTTCCCCTCATTTTATCTCTCAAATGAAGAAAAGATGCCTTTGCAAAAGTAATTTCTAAAAAAGGGAGTTGAGTTTTTCATTGAAAATATGGTGCACAATCACATCCTTATTCTGGGGTACATTTAACATGCAAGTAAACTCTAGAAAAGCCTAATACTGACAGCAGCTCTAAGTCTTTCCCTCTGAAACACAGTACTTGAACAAATCTGCCCAGTAGGAAGACTATGTGTTTGAGGAGTTTTTTACTGTGGACCAAAGGTAAAGACCTGGTTATCACTTGATGAAGATCTACAGATGTGTGGAGAGAGGCAGCCAAAGTCAGAAAACCAAGAAAACAGCAAGAGAAATACTTAGCATCTGACTATCAGTCTCTGCTGTCTGGAAATCAGAATGAAACTCAGAAAATAAACTGCTATGTCTTTCATTACTGTTGTGTTTGAGGAAATAGTTTGTTACACCTTCAATAAACAAGCAAAGTGGCATCTAAAAAAAATTCTGCTTAATACCACAGAATTCTTTCCATGACAGGAAAGGGAAACAGCATGCCAAAATCAACCAACCAACCAAACACACACACAAATTCAAACAAATACAATTTCTAATTGTTTCAAAAACTCACAGCTGAGTAGAAAAATCTGCTTCAACCAACTGGAGAAAGTTCTGTGCCTTGATGTTCTGCAACAGGTTGGTCTAATGATTTCCTGAAAAATTTGCAATTTTTTAAAACTTATAAAATCAGGATATATATTTATACAGCCATAAGGAGCTCACTTCAGCCAAAGCATACTGTGGAGAGATATGGAACACAGATAGAAAGTGAAAGAAGAGAATCAGCTCCTTGTAGAGGAACACCTACACTTAGCCTACACAGTCTAGAGCTCTGACTCAGCACATGTAGACTGATTGCATCTATGCCAGGAGTACACACAAGAGATTTTTCTTCTTACCTGTGGCAGAAGAACCCATCTCCAAGAAACATGATAGTCAGGATTCTGTCTAAAACCCCTTTCTACACTGTTGTTTGCAAGAGAGAAGAGTAGGATTCCAGTTATGTTCTAACAGCCTAAGAATTAAATGCATTGAAAGTAATGCAATAAAGTCTTGCTGATTCCCTTGCCATGTTTCCACAAAATCAAAATGTGAACTCGCCCCACTGATTTCCCTTGATCTGGAGCATAGATGTATGGCTGATCCTGCAATCTATACTAATTTCAGTAAGCTCAGCAACAGCGTGACTTACATTTTCAACATCACACAAACTTCAGTGAATCATTCCTGTCTTATTTGCAAAGCTGCTAACTTCCAAGGATGGTTTAGCAAATATGTAAGGAAAACAGCTGAAAGGCATCCAAAGCATGTTCTGTACCATACATGGAAAAGGCACAGGGATGTCCAAGCTGGTAAACTCATATATCACTTATACAACAATAATTTCCAAGCTTGGATTCAGAAGCTGTGCAATTCTCACTGCTTGAAAATATCTATGCTGCTCTGAGGACTGTGATAAAGATGGTCTCTGGGGATATGAAAGACTTTTCTCCTTGCTTTTGTTTGGTAACTCCTAACACACAAGAGTTATAAAACTTACAATTGCAAAGGGTGTTTTGTTAAGATCAGCATTATAACACCTGCTTTTGACAGAAAGAGAGGGGTGGGCTTGAGGAAGACAACATTTCAGATAGAAATTAAAAATCTGGCTACACAGCTATATAAAGGTTCATATCAGGGACTAAGATTTTGGGATCCATAACAAAATGGTGTTGGAATTTTAGACAATATTTTGATGGCTAATTGTTTCATTTCTATTAGATATTGAATCATAGAATCATAGAACTTAAGGGTTGGAATGGAGCTTAGAGATCACCCAGTCCCAACCCCTGCCCTGGGCAGGGACACCTCCCACCAGAGCAGGTTGCTCAAGGCTCATCCAACCTGGCTCTGAACACTGCCAGGGTTGGGGCAGTGGTGAGGGAACAGTGAACCTCCAGAAAACTCTAAGGCTTCTCAGCAGTAGAGCTCACAACCTCAGGAGAAGACTTTGTGTAATTTCCATAAACCTGCATTTTGTAATTCTGATGTGGAATACTGTCATAAGTATTCTATAGCACTGAAGAAAGGAAAAAAATACAACTAAATCACAGGTTAGGAGTAGAAAATGGCCTCGAGTAGTTCTTTCACAACCCTAAACTAGGGGCAGCC
>NW_008689201.1:79993-82859 GCF_000695815.1 Acanthisitta chloris
ATGTTGAGGACACCAGAATTGCACTCAGTATTCCAAGTGGGTCTCACAAGAGCTGATCAGAGGGGAAGAATCACCTCTTTTGACATTTTCTTGAATGTGTTCATATTATTCAATAGATATGTGATTTGCTCTTAGGCAACACAGGATTTTACCTAAATCTTCCATTTGCCACTTGTATCTCAAGAATTACTTATGTGGAACAGCAGAGAAGCTGCACATACAGCCCAGAGCCAGCTTAAATACTCTGACAAGCATTAAGACTGCAAGTGCCCAAAGGAAGGATTCTACCTGGAGAAGCAGTTATCACTTGTCCCTTTCTGAGAGAGAAAAATAAATATACTCTTCAAAAGCAAAGTATTTTACAACCTGCCCAACTGAAAAACATACTATTTTCCTTTATTTCGGATGTATTTCATCCCCTCTCTCCCCCCAGATTATGCTATGGAGCATGATTGCTACATGAATTCAAAATACTTGATCAAAATATACATAAATATGCTTCAGAGGGTTTCAGTCTTACATAAATAAAGTGTTTCCATGAATCTTTTCAATATTCCCTGAATGAGAGTTTTTGGAATCTTTTTATTTAGCCTTTAGGTTTTCATTTTGATTCAGGATGAATAGGCAGAAATTCTGAACTTTGACCAGCTTAAAAATAGTTGTTTCTTATCACAAAATGTTACCATCATAACTTCATATCTTTAGAGATTCCAGGACATAAGTACTAGGAACTGCATTAATACCATTTTAACTTTCAGCACCATCACCTACTGACAAAATCCTCAGCTCATCAAGATTAGTTTTTTCCCCTCAAAGCATATTTTTCAAGCTCTTTTGCATTTTAAGTTTGAATTTAACCTCAAAACAGGAAGGTCCAAGGAAAGTATTTACAATGGCTCAAATGATATCCCTAACAAACATCACTAATATTTTGCAGTGGTTTATGACTTTTCATTTCCATTGTTTTCCTTTCAGCTCCAGTACTCTCAGCACACACTTCAGATGGGAAGAGGAAATACTTATCCAAGCACAGGGCACATTATAAAAAACATCAAGATCTTTTGTTTCTGATGACACTTGTACAGAAGAAGATTTTCTGTGCTTTACATACAAATTAATTAAGGTCTGACACCAATTATCCTTGACCAGTGACTTTGACCAAAATTTCACTAGTATTGTCTCTCCTGTCTCTCCCCCCAGCCTGGAAACCACTGACTGTAAAGGTCTTTTCAACTGTTTTAGCTGTATTTGTGTAGTAGCAAACAACATGGAATATTTGAGCTCTGTTAGGGTGGAACATAGTATGCATGCCTTGAAAATTGGGCGCCCTGTGCCTACTAGTTGAGCTGTTAGAAGGATAATCAGGGAACTTGCGCCCAGAATCTCTTAATTACATGGATAATTCCTCTGTTTGTCAGGCACAGCAGATTACTGAGAGAGATTGAAATGGAAAGTGCTCAGACTGCTGGGAAAGAAAAGAATTTAAGAAGAGCGTTTTATTTAAGTCAATGTCCCTAAAGTGCTTTAAATGAAGCCGCTCATTAAGGTCTCATAATTAAAGCCTTGCACAATTATAAAATAATTAGGGCCTGATCTTGTAACGTTTTCTCTCTGGAGGACACACACATCAGATTCCCTTGGATTGCTTGTATTCAGCCACTCCTAGGGTTGATGTCTCTGAACTCGTTTTAACCAAACCAGCCTGAGTGCTGGGCAGGAGTTACAGAGCAACGCTCAGGAAAGAGAAGTGACATCTACTCAGAGGTGTCCTCACACAGATTTTTGTAGTCCACACTGCATTCTGCTGCTGCAGCTACTCTGCCAGCAGAAGCCAGCACAGACCATTTAGAACTGCAGTGCTGTTCTATATGGCTCTGATGACTGGATGCTACAGTAATAACTCTCGAGTTTTCCTGACTGCCTAAAGATGCCAGATATCAGTTTCCACACAATTAAAAGAGAAAGTGTCCTCACACAGATTTTTGTAGTCCACACTGCATTCTGCTGCTGCAGCTACTCTGCCAGCAGAAGCCAGCACAGACCATTTAGAACTGCAGTGCTGTTCTATATGGCTCTGATGACTGGATGCTACAGTAATAACTCTCGAGTTTTCCTGACTGCCTAAAGATGCCAGATATCAGTTTCCACACAATTAAAAGAGAAAACAAAAGTATTTTAATAAGAAGAACTATGTCCAACTAATCCTTAGGGCTTGACTTACAAAAGCCAAATCAGAATGAAGGAAGTGTAATTGAATTACTTTTGCTAACAGCTTTTCTTAGCTACTGTGCTGGGTTTGGATGGAGCAGTGTTAATTTTCTTCACACTAGCTAGTACAGGGCTATGCTTTGGATTTTTTTCTGGAAATAGTGTTGATAAAACAGCTGTTTTCCTTGCTGCTGAGCAGTGTTTACACAGAGTTAAGGTCTTTTGGGCCTCTCACCCCACCTCACCAGAGAGGAGGATGGGTATGTACAAGTTGTGGAGAGGAGACACAGAGCAGCTGACCCCAACTGACCCAAGGGACATTTTTATACCATGTGGTGTCATGCTCAACACATAAAGCTGGTGGAAGAAGGAAGTGGTAGCATGTTTGGAGTGATAGTGTTTTGTCTTCCCCAGGAGATGGCTGAGCACCTGCCTGAAATCATTAATTAATTCCTTTGCTTGTGTCTGTGGCTTTTGCTTTACCTATTGAACTCTTTTTATCTCAACCCACGATTCCTCTCACTGCTAACCTTCCAATTCTCTCTCTCATCCTGTTGGGGGGAATGAGGGAGCACTTGTATGGTGATTACTTGCTGACTGGGTTTAAAGCATGACCCCAGTGCACCAACCCAGAGGTTGTGTGGAGACCTCAGAGCAC
>NW_008689201.1:83139-88067 GCF_000695815.1 Acanthisitta chloris
TCCATTCCAACCCCTAAAATTCTATGATTCTATGACAGTCCATTTTGGTGTCCAACTTGAGGCTTGAATGGCTTGAGGTAATGACATATTTCATTGAAACACGCAAGATCAAATTTATAGCTGTTAGTGCTGTAAACTGCCGCATCCTGTAACCTAGCCCAAAGAGACCAGGGGTGGAGAATCTAATAAATTTACCTTTACAATGCTGTAAACTAAGATTTGAGTTGTATGTTACAGGAATTAGTAGAGTAGGAACCACTCAAACTAGTGGAGGACAAATCCTACAAGAAGTAGTGCATTGACACATCCTGAGCTGGTTCTGGTGTCCAATAACTCTACACAACAGGCCAATTCTCCTGTCCTGAGTGACCACCATACTCACTTTTACCCCTCTGATTCTGTCACTCATCCTGTTGGGGAAAGTGAGTTGTTGCATCACTAGGGTTAAACCACAACAACTACAGTGAATGTTGAGACAGGAAAGTAAAGTTTCTTTTCCTCCATTTCTCTTGGATTCTAACAGATTTTCTTTGGAAAAGTGAATCTAAACCCAAAAAAATCAATGTCTATCTACATCTAGCTGGATGTCAGGTATCATTTTAAAAGCTTCACTGGGCATTCAAAGCATAATCACACTTCAAATGATGTCCTTATTTTACATCACGGAAATGGCTGCATGAAAATGTAGCAACAGACTGAGAACTAAAACTCATGGTCCCTTGAAATGCTTTGGGAATCATCATTCTTGCTTAGAGATTTCACACAATGACATCAGGCCGCAGTTTTATAAGTGAGAATTAAAGTACTAGAAAATGCATGTTAACCTCTAAATATCCTTTCAGAAATTAAGGGTGCCTTATAAAATGTTAGTGACTAGGCTTTGAAGATGTTCACAGCCAGGTTGGCTGAGCCTTGAGCAACCTGCTCTCGTGGGAGGTGTCCCTGCCCAGGGCAGGGGGTTGGGACTAGATGATCTCTAAGGTCCATTCCAACCCCTAAAATTCTATGATTCTATGAGATTCAGGCAACTCACAATACATGTCAACCAAAACTACTATTCACTGCCAAAAGTTTACCCCAAGAAATGAATAACATTTTCCATAACTGTGGAAATGACTGAATTAATTTTGGTAATAAAGTAGTTGTGGCTACGTTTTATGTATGATTCAACATTTCATTTCTCTACTGAAAAATATGGGTTACATTAATTACATAAAAGGGAAGCTCATATTTATTATTCTATGAAATGATTAACAGCCTAAAAAACACAATATTTTAATACTCTAGGGAATATTTAACTCAATGTTTAAAGCATGAAATTTGCTTCTTTTAACCTACTTTTCATCCTGAAAAATTATTTATATTATTACAGTTTAATCTTACAGAATTTCAATTGCATATAAAATATATTGAACACATTTTGTATTAAGCGTTGTTAATTATGCAGTGGATATTTTGTAATTAAAATAGCTTAGGTCTAACTTTCATGCAGTTCTGTACATAGACCAATTCAACAACCACCAATCATGACACTACTAACACGTTCAGCAACAGAATATTTTGTCATGTTCTTTTCCCAGCAAGAAGAATTGAGGCGACTCCTTGTGTGTGATTTCCAACATTCCACTGAAATTCCATCCAGATTCTCAAATCTCTGCTTTGCTTTCTGACGTTTTAGAGAGTACTACCTACAGACACATAAACATCTCCAGAGATGTTGGCTATTCTGCTGTCCCACTGGAACATAGCTCTTACAGCAGGTGAAAGCTATGCAGAAAGGCAGTTTTTTAGTGAATATGAATTAAAATAGCAAAGGCTTGAAAGTATATAAACTCAATACCTGAATTTGACCCAGTGGATGAAGAGATAAGAGCAATGGGATTAAATGTTCTTGATGGACTTCATAGCTGAGAAAAAGCACTGAGATTTTATGCCCAGCTCAGCTTGGCATTGTATACATGTATGATTTGATTTCTATAGTAGATACATGAATGTTCACAATGAAGTCTACAAGGAATATCTGTTTGAATCACAGGGCCAAAATCCAACAGAAAACCACTTCTGTTTTTTTCACCCGACCCCCAAACCATAGTCCCACCACCACCACAACCCTAAAGCCATTTTTCCAGTCATGAGTACTGAGTGACTACAGAGTGGCTGGAAGGAATAAGCAGTCCAGATAGCAATGGTGGTGTTAACAATCTGACAATCACTTTAGCAGTAAATGATATTGTAAACTGTCAATTTCTTGGATTAATCAAACAGAATTCTCACCATTAGTTTCTAACAGAGGCTCCTCATCCTGACCACAGCCAAGCCATTGCATGGCTGGACAACCATTCTTAGAGTGCTGACCATGAATCTCACTGCTATTGTTGACATTAGACTAGTGCCTTCACCTTCTGTGCAGGAAAGATGAAAGTAGAGGACAGGAGATGAGTCTTCCTGTCTTCCTTCTCCACTTTTACAAATAATGCAGTCACTGTGGGAGAACTGGTTGAGAAGACAGTCTAGAAGTTGAGAAGTCTTGAGTGTCAAGAAGATGACATGGGGCCCTAAAGAAATCTACCTCTTCTTCCCATCATACTAAGATTTTATGGAAGTTTTGCTTCTGGCTGGATTTCCTCCTGGTCCCTAGAAAATCAGGACAAGCTGAGATCTATAGAACTGGAGGTGCATAGGTGATAGCCCACAGTGCTACAGGGGAATAAAGTGAGTTAAATTAAGCATTTCTTCCTCGCAGCAAAGAAAGTGACTTGAAAGGACAGAGACGTGTTAAAGAAACTTTTCAAGGTGTTAAGGGCAAGTAATTAGCTTTGCTTTTTCTTTATTTGGCTATTTATACAATTGTGTTTACTTAAAAGTGCATCCTTCTGGGAAGATGATGAGCTAAATATTGGCTGTAATTAAGCTGTGCTTCTCTGCCTGATGTAACACCATTGAAGTAAATAAGAAACTTCTAAGCCTCATTTCTAGACCCATTTGACAGCTGCTTTTTCCATCCCGCACTAGATACTTACTAATCAATTCCTTCTCCATCCAATCTTTACCTTAAGCTTAATATGAGGAACTCATGTAATTAGTTCATTTCTTTTGCATTCCATGTCTTTTTTAAAAAATACATTGTGAATGCTCTGAATGTAAAAAGGACTGTTGTGGTTTAACCCCAGATAGAAACTAAACCCCACACAGCTGCTCACACACTCCCTCACCAACAGGATGGGGGGGAGAATCAGAAGGGTAAAAGCTAGAAAAACTCATGGGTTGAGATAAAGACAGTTTAATAGAGAAAGCAAAAGCTGCACACACAAGCAAAGCAAAACAAGGAATTAATTCACTGCTCCCCATGGACAGGAGGTGTTCAGCCATCTCCAGGAGAGCAGGGACACATCACATGGGATAGTTCCTTGGGAAGACAAACACTATCACTCCAAATATCCTCTCCTTCCACCTTCTTCCTCCCACCTTATATCCTGAGCATTATGTCCTGCGGTATGGAATATCCCTTTGGTCAGTTGGGGTCACCTGTCCCAGCTGTGTCTCCTCCCAGTCTCCCATGCACCCCCAACTCCCTCACCAGTGTGGCAGTGTGGGAAGCAGCAAAGGCCTTGGCTCTGTGTGAGCTCTGCTCAGCAATAACAAACACATCTCTGCATTATCAACCCTGTGCTCAGCACAAATCCCAAACACAGCCCCACACTAGCCACTGGGAAGAAAGTTAACTCTACTTCAACCCAAACCAGCTCAAAAATAAACTGCATTGCAATGGAATGTCACTGTTTATACAGGATAAAGCTAATGAGTTTTCACATTTAGATGTTACTGGCTGCAATAAATTCTGCTCACAAAGCACACTGAGGTACAAATGCAGGCATCATTTTAATTTATTAAGAAAGTGGACAGCATCAAAATAGAAATATCAACAGCAGCACTCTGCTAGCACAGCTTTCCCCACGATATATAGAACAGCTAAGGTATTCAAGTAATCCTTCAAATTTATGTGCTGAAAGCTATTCAAATATAAAATAAGCACTAACAAACGGGCAACCTTGTCAGTAGCAATGCTAATAAATCAAATTCACCAAGGTAAGTTAGCTACATTTTCAGTGCAAGTGGATATATCATAAGAGCCTGATAATGATACGGCTAGCAGAAAAATAAATGTGCATTCTCTGACCTTGACAATAATTCACTAACAGCTTGCCTCACAATTTCCCTAACATTGAGCCACTCTTCACAGGCCAAGTGTTTATATTTCTATGGATGGAGAGTTTCATCTGTGTCATCACTGGTGTATTAGGGATTTTAGTGCAGTATTAAGATTAATTATAGAAAATGATACGTTTCAGGATAATCATCTATGAACCTGAGCAGGGGAATTGGGGGGATGGGGATCAGAGGAACACTAGAAGAGTTTGTTGTGTGCTTTCTTTTGTTTCTTTTTCTTTTGGAGGACTGATCTAATGCCCTTCACAGCATTTCACATGGCTCTAAAACAATGAAAGCTGCACTTACTTTACTGATTTGCTACTCCCTAAGACAGGGAATGAGTGAGATTCCGAGCTTGTAAGAAGCACCTTACCAGTAAATCTTACTGGGACTAGCCTGAAAGAACAGTGACTTCAGTCCAAAGGAATATGTTTGATTTTAGATCAGTGAAATTGTGGGATATGCCCCTTATTATTACTGCATATGGTAAATTACAGAAAGCAAGAAGAACAATTTAACCTAGAGGATGGTGTCAGCAAGAGGACAGTTGGTTATTAACTGGCCATGAAAAATTAAAGCTCAAAACTGGAAATAATAGAGTATAGATCATGACAAGGAAGATAAGCTGTCAGAAGATGGAATTTGATACCTTCATGGAAAAAATTACATAATGAAGTTTCAGAAGAGGCAAGAAACTGAACCTGGAGATCCTCACACTC
>NW_008689201.1:88097-91509 GCF_000695815.1 Acanthisitta chloris
GATAAGGGAACAGTGCAGTTCCCTTTCATGCTATTTCAGCCTAGTAGGCTGCAAAGGAGGACTCCTTTGTCTTTACTAATGCAATTGTCTTATCTCCTGGTGATCAGACAGTTAAAAACATGTGCATTCAGGCTTTCCACACCAGAAAGCAGCAACTATCACTGCCACCACCACTGGCTCTGTGCTTGTCTTTCCATGATCCTGTGTTGCCAAGAGATATTTGGGATAAGGAACCTTGTCACCAGTCAGAACTGTTCCCAGGCTCTGCATTCAGCACCATAAGATGACCCAAAAGTGAAAACATCAAGTAATAAATACAACCCATCACATCACCTTAGGGACTTGAGCTCAGGCTCAATGGACTTAAGGTTCAGCCTTTGGACTCCTGGATGGTGCTGAGAGCCAACCATGGATTACTAGCATGTTGCCTCAGTGTAGAGTGGATGTACATCTCATCTTTCCCTCATCTCCCTCCACCCACCAAGCACTGAGCACAGTTAAGTCTCTTAAAGACACTGACACCCTTAAAAAAACTATCGAGGAATAATGGGGTAAAATATCAGTATCTCGTCCAGTTACACCTACTCTAAGATACCTGTTATTAAAAAAAAGCATATAACCATTAGTAAATGATGCTGATTACAGTTGCTTTCACAAAGATGGAACAACATTGAGAAATAGTATTTCCATTGCTCTTTCAAGAAGACATGCATAGCGGAAAAACACCTTTTCTTTTAACTTACAAAGTTAACTTCCTATAGAAATAAACTTTAAGCGCAGCGTCTCTATCCTCACTGGAAATTAATCAACATGTTCAACCAGCTTTGGGGATGCAGAATGTGATTACATAGAGGGCTTGACTCACTTTACTATGATTTTTTTTCCTATTGTCTAGAAATCTAAAGCAACGGGAGAGAGAGGCAAGAAAGTGAACTTATCTAATTATAAGCTTTTTTTTTTTTTCAAACTGAGTCAAGGAGCATTGCTTTTCAAGGGAGGGTTAGATTTTTTTTCCTTTTTTTCAGCAAGCACATTTTTCTCTTGCGAAGTGCAATGTGTGTAGGAGTCAGCTCACGTAGAAAGTGGTTCCCTGATCAAAACAGATGGCATGCTGGCAGGGTAAGTTTTAAATGGCAGAGTGTTGATGTTGAAAGATTCCAACAGCAGCTTCCATGACAGGGACAGAGACAGAAATGACAAATAAAAAATACAAAGACATTTCAATAACTTACCATCAATTCACTTTGCGAGTTAATATTTCTCTCTCACTTCTCAAGATGCTAGAGGAAGACTTCCTAGCTGTGGGCATGAAACCATATTCTAGCTCAATAAATCTCAAAACACTAATGAGGGTTCTATTTTTAGGACAATGAAGCATGAAAACTAAGGCTTTACTGGCATGGGGAAGAACTAAGCAGCTACTGGAGAGGTTTTTAGCAAAACTCTTGGTGAAACCGAGTGACCAAGTAATTTATCTCCTGTCTTACTGATCGCATTGAGTTCTTCTGACAGAAGGTTTTTATGAGACTTTCTGAGCTTTTATCACACAGATTTGAGTTATCCATTCACTAATCTGCGAAGCACAGTCTAGCAGAGTGTTCAAACTGTGGAATCTGTGAGGGTTTTCTCAGTGTATGAATAATATTTTCATATTTTCTGAATGTTAAAAAAACATTGAACCAGGGAAACTATTTTAGATAGCCAAATTTACATAGCTCCTGTCCTTGCTCTTTTCTCTTCAGTTCTCATTCCTTTCATATATATCTGTAAGTCAATATTGCTTTTAAGATATTAGGTCATATTGAGATAAGTTCTTGATTTGTGTTAGTCTCCAAACATTTCCTCATGTCCCTCTGTTTTCTCTCTTCTTTCTTTTATGGCTGAGGGTAATCTATCTTTTTTTTTCCTAACCTTCTTCTCAGCATTCTAATCTTTTCTTCTCCTTTTCCCATCAATCCAGATTCACTTCTGCATCCAGCTGCCCATGGAAGCATTTACTACCAATAAGACATAGCAGGAAGTTTTGCATTTTTGAGGCAGAAACAGAGCAACTGAGCCTTAATTCAGCTCCTTGCTGCAGAGGGGGAATGCACAATATGGAACGACAGCTCTGTGAAGCAACAAATCATCAAAAGGAGATCAATGATTCCTTTTTCCTCCACAATGAGAAAAGTGCATAGATGTCAGGTTGTACAGGAGGTGCTCCCTGATCAAAAGAAGTGATATATAGACAAGGCAAATTTAAAGTATTTTACAAAAAACTTTTTTTCCCATAAAATAATCTTGGCAGGAACCTATGCTGAAGCCTGATATGAACAGCAGCATTAAGTAACTTCTTTGTAGCTTGCTCAAAGAGATAATGGGGGGGAAGATGGGGAAGACATGATAGCTGTTAAATTTGTCCTTAATTCTTGTATCTGGTAATGCTCGTGGTCAAAAAATGAACAGTGAGCAGATTCTGTGCAGTCTCCAAGGCATTGGCTTTATGCCTTTGATAGATTATAGATGACCCTTTTTACAGTCTGTGCTTTCTATGAAATACACTGGAGTAAAAAAGTACACAAGCTTTTCTGGTGTTTTTTTTTCTTTTTTTTTCCTTCTTTATCCTCTCAAGCTCTTTTTTCTCTTGTCTTTTTTTCCTGCTATATCCTCTAACTAGTTCCATGGAAGTAATCCCATCTCTGTAGTCATTTTATCCTCTAACTATTTCATTGGAAGTAATCCCATCTCTGTAGTCATTGATATGAACCAAAGGGGATTAGATTGAAACAAAAGTCTAGGAAAAAGTAGATTAATAGATCCATAAACACTAAATATTGAGAAATACATAGGAAATAATAATAATGCATGATAATAATACGTAGCCATTACTAAATAACATAATTTGACAGTGGATGAGAAGCTCACCATGAGCTGCAGTGTGCTCAGCCCAGAGAGCTCTTCATAAGACAAAATATTCTGTCTCTTCAGGGATCTACAGCCCAGAAAGTGAGTTGTGCCTGTGCACCATTAACAAATTGCCACCTATAAGCTCAATAACAGCATTATTGAAGGGGTATGATAAAATATGAGGTGTTGCCTCACCCATTCAGCTACAATGATGAAAACCAAACCACAGCCAATTTAAAGGTGTTGTTAATTATTTGATATGAGCAAACTTGAATTATTTTGTCAATAAGATGCTAATTAATTGACATTAATAAACAAGGTTAAGGAAGAGGAAAGTGCTGGAAGTCCCAGTTTTCAGTAAACTTCTTTTCACTTTCACTTCCAAACCAATTTGCTTAGTGCTAGTAACAACATACAGCTACAAGCAACCTCAGTTATTGCTCTCCAGAGCAATTGTTAGCAGTTCTTAAATTCAGGTGTGGGGCTACATAAATATTAGATTTTTGCCTTTGTGTGTGTATAT
>NW_008689201.1:91531-96472 GCF_000695815.1 Acanthisitta chloris
TTGAAATTTCCTTGCCAAGTCCCTGCCTTGGTAGGAGTTAACTGCTAACAACAGTTTTAGACAAACTTGGCTAGAATTACTCAGCTATGTGCAGCACAATATTAGACTTCACAGTTACATGCCCTAACAAGAATTCGTACATTAGTTTTTAACAGCCAGATTTGAGTATTTAGGCCTCTGTTTCCAGTTTTGCACATAATTCCACCACTTTGGCTCTGGTTTGGATGCTCAGATTTCCAGTAACAAACCATCCTTTCTAGAACTCACAAAAATGGTACCCACAAACTAGATGGCCAAAATCATTCTAGTTTTCCCCTTAAATATTAAATTAAAAAAAAAACCTTTGCAGATAAACTTGAGGAAGGAATTTCAATGAGAAGCTTTGTGATTGTGCTCTGGGTTTAGTACTGCTAAGTGTCCTAAGAACAAGCAAAGCACTTTCTGAATAGAATTTAAAGGCAGAAAGGTGGAAATCAGAGGCAAAATTAAAGAGTGTTCACCACAAGTCACTGCCATTTATGGTCATAGCAATACAGTTGGGCAAGGTATCCATATGTCCTGGATTCCCCTTGAAAACCTGACTGTGCCAATTAGTGTTCCACTACTCCTTTCTGGGTTGTGTTCACTGTCAGCAAATCTTCCTCTACCAGGAAAAGCTTAGTGATTCACACCATTGAGCTCTGTAGTTTGTCCTATCTAGTGCAAAGCAGCTGAGAGAAGCAAGACAGACAGTATTGAGTTTGTCTATCTCAAGTACTCAGAATCACAAGTCACAGTTCAATGTCCTGAGCTTTAGAGAACAATCTGAGGGATCCTCTTATTTACCTTCTGGACTTTGAGAATTAAGCAGTATTTCATGGCTTTTCTCTGCAAAACCAGAAAAGCTTGACCAGTAAATAAATAAAATACAAGCATAAGTCTGGAATTCAGCCACTTTTCTTTAAAAAAAAACCCAAAAATTTATAAAGCCTATAAAATGCTAGGCTAACCCGTTCAGCTTCAGGCAGCACCCATTCTAAAAGAGGAGAAATGCAGCAATCTGAGCATTGCATCCCTCACACTTCTCTGGGAGAGAGTGAACTGTTAGGAAAGCAAAAGCAGCTGGCAGTTAGCAGTAGGGAACAGCTAAAACAACCAGTGTTGGACAAGCAGAGAAATACAAGAAAAGAAAGAAAAAGCTGCAAAAAGCCCCAAAACAAACCAGAAAAACTATTACCCTTATTACACAAACTATTATTTGTGCCAAACAAATTTTGTTCCAATTTTGCTCCTAATATTTGTTCCAACATTTGCATCTGGATCTGTTGAAGACTAACAGAATAATCATATCACTTTGGGAGACCCAGAAGTCCAAGATATTAGCTGAATTCTACTCAGCATTGAGGACCAGTGTTAGGTAAATCTTACCCTACAACTCTTGGTAATGTACTAGTTATTGCTGCTTCTAATGTCAAATTGTGGACAAGGCTAGTGAGTATTTTAAGTTGGTTAGCATCATTTTTGCTTCAGCTGGCCCTAAGAACAGAGCTCATGTGGGTCAAGATGAAATACCTCAAGAAGAGGTTTAGCTGCCCTAACTGGACAAGGTTGTTACCACTGAGCCTCTGACCCACAATCAGCACAAACTGCTCAGCAAAATGAGTTGCTACACTTGTTACAGTGGCAAAAATTTCTTCTTTACTTGTTTTGCTCTTAACCAAACATGCCATCCATTCAACCCTGAAATTTTACCTATCAAAGCCCTACAGATTTTGAAAGAAAACCACAGAAAAATGGAATACAGAAGTGGGAGATCTGCAGAATCAGACACTTGACCAGCAGAGCCATTGTCACTAAGCAGATGTAAAGTCAAGCTATTCAGCAAGGAACTGGGTGATGGCACCTGCTGACAATTTCTTTAGCCATTCTTCCAAGTTTCATATGACATCCTAATCAATGAATCAGCCAGGGAAAAAAAAAAGAAAATAAATGAGTATTACAAGAACTAAGCATCTCCCCTGTGAGGACAGGCTGAGGGAGTTGGGGCTGTTGAGCATGGAGAAGAGAAGGTTGTGTGGAGACCTCAGAGCACCTTCCAGGAGCTGAAGGGGCTCCAGGGAAGCTGCAGAGGGATCTGTGTTAGGAGCTGCAGGGACAGGACAAGGGGCAATGGGCACAAATTGAAGGAGAAGAAATTTAGGCTGGATATTAGGAAAGTTCTTCCCTGTGAGCACTGTCCCAGGTTGCCCAGGGAGGCTGTGGCTGCCCCAACCCTGGCAGTGTTCACAGCCAGGTTGGCTGAGCCTTGAGCAACCTGCTCTGGTGGGAGGTGTCCCTGCCCAGGGCAGGGGTTGGGGCTGGAGGATCTCTAAGCTCCATTCCTACCCCTAAGATTCTATGATTCTAAGCCATTTCTAGACTGAGACCCTATCACTCTACCAGCTTATTTGATCCCTAGCTCCACAGCACCATATGGGAGACAACTGCCAGGAAAATGGACCCATCCTTCTTTAAAGAGGACAGCTAACATGCACCAGTGGGATAAAAAAAATACCCAAGCTATGAATAATTTCATATATCACACTGAATTGAATAAAATAAATAGGATAGCTGCTGTTGAATTAACATGAAGAAAGTCATGATTCACTGTTCCTAAGTAAAAACATGTGTGAAGAGATAAGATGTCATCATTTAAAAATTAAACATTGTACCTGTGACTTAGTTGACCAGAAAAAAACAGAAGCATACCTTCCTCTACAACATTTCACTCAGAAAAAGAGCTGAAATCACAAAGCAACTCAGAGCTAACAGTGAACTGTAAGTCACCTAAGTATTTCCCAAAATAATTTCCATGTTCACGTGCCAGTTGTACAGAGGAAAAATACCCAGGTCCTACCATATTAAAACCACCTTATTTCTATACCGTGGTACAACCAAGGTTATTTCTTAGACCTGAGCTACTTTATAAAGAGATATTATCACTGCTGCTCTAACACCATTGCAGTTTGTATTGTACTCTTGGCTCTAACTGGAAATGGGCATATTTAGCACCGTGATAATCAACTCTCCTAACAGCAAAGTCTTGTACCTTTAGCTTCCAGTGGGGAACAGATACTTATAATCTGAAAATTGTAAGACTCTTGCCATGAAATATCCATTCCTATTTGTCTACCATAGTAACACTCTCAAAATTACAGGCACCATGGATAGACTAATCCATTAAACCAAAAAAAGCCAATTCAATAATAATTTGATGTTCCAGGAATCAGCAAAAAGTTCTTCATGTTCTGCAATCCATCTTTTAACAATGCTAATTTTCTAACCTAAAACCCAAATCCTTTTGCAGTGTACAGTACACAATACACATTGACTCCCAGACAAGTAGGCTATTACAAAGAGGTGTTGTTCATGGCTTACAGTACCTAATAAGTACTTACAATGACACAATATATTGCTCTGATAAGATTATAAACACAATATCAGAAGAAAATCCATAAAAATCTAATTATGCACACAAAAGTTGCAGCCTGAAAAGCTGGCTGAGGCCTTTGGACAAAAGGTTTGAAGCTAGAATTAATTTCAAACATAACACTACTGGTGGACAGAATTAATTTGAAACATAACATTCTAGCAGACTTAATTCTGACAGAAATTTAATTTGAAAGTTTTACTAGGACGTGCTGATTAGAATAAAGCTGCAAGGCCAACAGGCTTTTAGCATTGCTTTTAATTTCATACAGATGCTCCATACAAACCCAGCTCAGGCTAGTAGAAATACAGAAATCAGATGTTTAAGAGGTTAGTGACTGAAAGTTACTTATCATGAACTGCTCTGAGTCAGTCTGAGGCATTTCAACTATCACCTTTGAAAAGCTGGAGACAGGGAAGTATAAAAAGCAATGCACAATCCAAACTGCAGGAAAGAATAAGAGAATGGGGACAAATTGAAAAAAGGGAAATTTAGTTTAGATCTTAGGCAGAAGTTTTCCCTGTGAGGGTGGTGAGACACAGGTTGCCCAGGGAGGCTGTGGCTGCCCCAACCCTGGCAGTGTTCACAGCCAGGTTGGATGAGCCTTGAGCAACCTGCTCTGGTGGGAGGTGTCCCTGCCCAGGGCAGGGGTTGGGGCTGGGTGATCTCTAAGCTCCATTCCAACCCCTAAACCATGATTCTATGAATGAACTTGTCATATATGCTGACACAACCACAAAACTCTATCCCAGATTTCCACAATCGCCCACTTGGACCCTTATTAATACAAAGCACACAATGCATATATTTCTCTAAGTCATGCCTGTAACATGCTACAGGATTTTCACTTCTCTATCATAGAATCATAGAATCAACCAGGTTGGAAGAGACCTCCCAGATCATCAAGTCCAACCCTACCGTGGTCACTAGACCATGGCACTAAGTGCCACATCCAGTCTCAGCTTGAAAACCTCCAGGGATGGGGAATCACAGCCATGACCTCACATAAGTAATTGCAAAGTGTCTAGGTGACAAACTAAGCACAATGCAGAGCACAGATCATTAAATAAACCTTCCAACAGGAAGAGCCTACATGTCTTCATCTCTTCCATCTGCTGCAGGAGACGAGAAAGTGAACAATATTGCAACCTAGGGTAGTATAGAGATGATATGAAAAGTGTATTTGGATACTCCCCCCTTTCCCATCAACAACAAGGAAGAGGAGAACATATGAAGGAAAAAGAAATACCTTGCCAAGAGGCAAGTTTGTTAAGTTTATAACTTTGAATGCTATGGAGTCAAACCTATAAAAGTTAGTGACAAGATTCTCATTGACAAGATGACTGAGCACTAAAATCTCAACAGGACAGAAGTGGAAGAAATCCAATTCCTTGTTCTATATAGTCAACATCAAGACCTCTGAGATATACAGATATAGAGATAGAGATATAGATTTTTATGCATATTTATATACACAGAATCAAGATATATAT
>NW_008689202.1:0-4217 GCF_000695815.1 Acanthisitta chloris
ATGCACCCACCCACCCACCCTTGGCAGCTGAGCTCCCTCCACAGTCTGTCCTGTCCCCAGCAACCCTCTTCACAGAAGGAGCTGAGGATGAAACGGGTTTTCCAGGCAAAGGAACCTGCTGCCACAGCCACTGCCTGTGACCTTGAAAGGTGCTGCAGTCGCTAGGTTTCAACTTAATCTATGTTTTTCTGTGAAATCAGAAAAGAGAAGTGAAACAAGACAGTGCAGCCCAGGGGAGCAGGGCTGGCAGTGAGATCCTCACTGAGACAGAATTGTCACAAAGTGGAGAGGAGTCACTACAGAAGTTGATTTGCACGATTGAATAATCGTCCCTGCTCTGACGACGGAGAGGAGTCACTACGGAAGTTGATTTGCATGATTGAATAATCGTCCCTGCTCTGACGACCTGTCCTGGGGACAGTTTGGGGTCAGTTCTTTCTCAGGAACAGCTCGGGGACACCCCGTGGGCACAGTGGTGGGAGCTTTCCAGGGCAGAGGTCCAGCACCTGACCCCATCCTGGCCGTCTCAGCAGAGGGCTGTGGGGTGGGGGTGCTGGAGTGAAGCTTCTCCCAGTGCCAGCTCCCGAGTGGAGCCATGGCCATGCCATGGTCATTTCCCAGACAAGGTGGTGACTGCTCCGAGCAGGACATAGGTTGCCTGGGTTCTGTGCAGGGACAATAGCAAAGCTGGCAGAAATCTCACATCAGGCTTGTGAGCAGGAGTATGCAAAATATGTGGGTGAGACTGAAACCGGGGATAGACCTTGAGGATCAGGGGAAATGAAATTCAAGGGGATTTATGGCTTTTTAAGCACGGAGCTGGGTCAGGAGGGGGGAAATCCAGTTTGATACAAGCATATGCAAAGCAGGGAGTGAGCAGAGCACGGCAGAGAGCTCTGCACCTAGGAAAGGGCCCAGGTCTGCGGCTTACTGCCCAGGGGAGGGATTTGGTGGTTATTAAAGGAAAATCCTTTAAGCCACCAGCCCGGGGTGTGCCGGCAGTGAAAGCACAAACAAGCGGCCGAGCACGGACACAAGGTAGGAGTGTGCTGGGGAGCACCTCGCTGGGGGGGCAGCACCTCGCTTGAGGGCAGCGTCGGGCAATGCTGGGGTCATGGATTCACTGCTCATCCGTGGTGTTTTCCTGGTGCTGCTGGTTGTCACATCCCACTGAGTGAGTGACCTGCTGGGTGCTTGAGCGAGATAGGCAGGTGTGGGGTGGGTCGGGAGCTGCCATGGCTAGGGGGCACGGGGTGATGCTGGAGTTGGTTGGCACGCACCAGGCTCCTCCTGCTACAGCTGGGGCTGAGCGAAGGTGGCGAAGGCTTCTCTTCAGTGTGGAGCAGAGGTGATGGCTGGATGGGTGTTGGGAGAGGCTTGATGTCCCAGCAGGAAGAGGACACGTTGGCTCCAGACAAGTTTTGGGCTGTGTCCTGCTGCTGGACGTGGTGTGTGAGTCCAGTGCTGGGACCTCATGGGATGGCAAAGCCAAACAAGAGCTGGGAGAGGTTGAGCTGGGCTGTGCTGTGGTGGGTGTCTGGGAGCCCATGGGATGCTTGGGGTCTGCTCCAGCATCTGGTCTGCTACCAACACTGGGAGGTGGGAAACAGCTCCTGGAAGTGCCAAGGGAGAAGGTTGGCAGACCCTGCCAGGGTAGTGGTGTATGCCATGCCTTGTCAGGGAGCCAGTGTGGGAGGCATGGGTTGTGCCAGGAGCCAAGGGGGAGCATGAGCCTCCAACAGAAAACATGGAATAACAGAGAGCAATTAGTCTTGAGATCATCGCTGATGGAGGGGGCTGGCTGTGGCTGTCAGGGGAGGGGAGCAGTGATTTTATTAATATCGAGGAAGAGTGTGGTCTCAGTCAGCTCATGGGCTGGCTGAAATAGGGGACTGTGGTTGTCTTTGGCTGTGCTCATAGGGAGCAGGACAATACTGAGCTGTGCTGGAGCCAGGTCTGAACAAGGAGAAAAGAGCGATGGGGATAAATGCCTTGTGCCCTGCCCTGGGATTCTCCAGCTCCACAGTGAGAAGCAGAGACCATCCGCAGTGGCATTGTCTGTCATGGGGATGGATGCCTGGGGGACATTGTGTCTCCTGGAGCTGGCATTGCTCCAGCTGGTCCCCTCCAGTGGCTGATGGGGAAACCGCTCCAAGCCAAGGGCCTGGTTTGTGGCTGTCTCTCTCCAAGATGCCATTGTGCTCCTGATCTGTCCCCATCCCTATCCCCATCTCTGTCCTCATCCCTGTTTCCATCTGTGTCCTTGCCACCGTGAGACCATGGTCACCACAAGACCATCCCCAAGGAGAGACAGGACAGTCCCTTTGCACATCAGCATCACCCAAGTAACCACGGGTCCAAGAGCATCCAGTGCCACAGGGACCCCAAAAGGACCCCACAATGCCACAATACCCTGTAGGGTTAGGGTTAGGGTTAGGATTAGGTTAGGGTTAGGGTTAGGGTTAGGGTTAGGTTAGGGTTAGGGGACCAGGGGATGTCATAGGGATCCTGTGATGCCATTGAGGACTCTTTGATGCCATGAGAACCGGGCAATACCATGGGGAGTCCATGATGCCATAGGGATGCTGCACCAGGACACTGGTAGGGAGCAGCAGGAGGAGCAGCTGGGTGATTTGAGTGTGCTGGAGAAGGTGAGAAGGTCTCAGAGATAGTTTGTCCCCAAAAAAACACCCTGTTGGTCTCACTTATGCCTGCTGGCTGCTCCAGACTGCACTCCTGCCAGAGGGAAAGGGAGGGAGAAGACCTGGGATGCTGCACAGTCGGACCCTGCTCCCTCCAATTCCAAACCCACTGGCTCTCCCCTTTGCTGTTTCCTGTTTCTCAGGCTTCTCCTTGGAAAGGAACGAAGCCGAAGCGAAGCAGTGACATGCTTTATGCTGGTCCTGATTTATTTCAAGTCTTACTACTGAATGTTATTCCCCAGTTTCACAGTTTTTGTGGATTTTCACGAAAGGGGATAAACAGGTCTGGGATTTGGGGTTGTCATAGGAACTGTTTTGGTGCCACAGCCTCACTGCCAGCCTTGTCCTCTCCTGGGTTCCCAATGAAGTGAGGGCTCTTGCCAACACAGTGGGGTTTTCTCCAAACCCCCAGGCACAGCCCCAGTGACTGCCAGGGTATGGGACAGCCACCCCACAGCATGGGGAACCCCAGGTGTAAGAGGTGGGCTCCTGGGCACTGCCTGACTGCCTATGAAGCAAACTGGGACTCCCAGACTGCAGTCCAGGGCTTTACGTTGAGGAGAGGTGGAGGTACTTGTAGGATGCTGCTTTTCTCTGGTGTCCAGTAGGAGGTTGTGCTTTTGCAGTTATTGCTACTGAGAACCTCTGTGCCTGACCTGGAATAATTTTCATTAAATCCCTGGAGCTGAAGGGGTGTGGGATGGATGAGGGGGTGCCCTCTGACCATTCCTCATCTCTTCTGTCACAGGCAGAGGGGGCAGGCAGTGAAAATGAAAGTGTCGCACACATCCTTTGTGCCCAACACTCCTTTGGCCCCTGAGGTCCTTCACTGTGGGATGCAGTGAGGCCAAGACTCTGGCACTGATTAAAGAGGGGTTTCCAGGGCCGTGGGATGAACAGGAACATCCAGTGCTTAAGAAAGACTCACTTTGTGCTTTCAGTGTTGTATGGGACACTGCTCAGGAACAATTGCCCTGCAGGGCCAGCACAGGGAGGGTGGATCCAGCTGCAGTTCTGGGTCCTGTCCGTGCCTGACAGAGGGCCCCAGGGCAGGCAGGAGGGGGGTCCTGCCAGCACTGGATTGCCTGAGGCTCTTCATGCTGGATCAGCTGTTGGTGACACACTGGAATGGTCCTGTTCCTCACAACATCCACATATGCATCATGCCCAGAGTGAGCCCCTGGGGCTGCACCAGATGGTTTTGTCTGGGGAACAGAGCTCAGGATAGGAAAACCCTTTGGGGAGCTCTCCATCCTGAGGGCAGCACATTGCAGGGATCCTGGGGCTCCCCACTCCTCCCAGCACTGAGCGACCTTAAAGTGTGGCTGTGCTTGGCGCTGTCCCCAGCGCTGGCAGCGCCCGGAGCCCAGCACAAGTGTCCCTGTGCGGAGAAGTGCAGGGAAAGGGAAAAATATTGAGAGAGGCAGGAGGAGAGAGAAAGCAGGCTCTGCTGGAGGGAGCACGGTGCGGGTTGAAAGCTCCCTCTCAGCGCGCTTTTGTTCGTCCTGGACGTGC
>NW_008689203.1:0-5078 GCF_000695815.1 Acanthisitta chloris
AATTGATTTCCCGCTGAGTCTGCCAGAAGAGAAAGGGGTTAAATTTAGGCTGATGCTTTTAGGTGTTTACTCATGAGCCTGTGCTGGGGGAAGAGATAAAAAGTTCGAGAAGACTCAAGGAGGAGAAGTGAGCATGTCCCGACAAAGACCTCCCTCTGCTCGGGACAGTCATGAATATGTATTAACAAGGAGTTTCTAAACTGAACCCAGGCCCTGTACAGTGCGTGTGGGTAGAGCAGAGACTCCCCGCGCACCCAGCGCTGTTTGCTTGCTTAAAGTTGCATAATAAATTGTAAACTTTGACTGTGATCCTGTTTGGGGACTCAGTCATTTATCACATTATGATGAATGTGTTCTATTACAAAAATGATAATATAAAATCTTCAGATTTTAGCAACTGTTCCAGGACAATATTCAATAAGGTAACAAGGCATCTCCAGCAGACATTAAAAAAAAGAAAAAAAATTACTGAAAGAGAAATAACTGACTGAATGAATTGCAAACCCAGTCCAAGCTCAACTTGAGGGTTTTTTCCATGTTCCATTCCCCTATTTTTGTTTTGTTAGATTTTTAACTTTTTATAGCATTCCATATTTGGGCTATCTAAAATCCCCAACATTAAAAAAAAATCTTATTCAATAGGGTGCAAAAAATCTAATCTCATATCTTTAGGAATGGGAGATATGGAAAATACCTATATATTTGCTGCCTATGCAAAACTGGGAGGAGGGACTGATATCCCAGAGGGTCATGCTGCCCCTCAGCAATCATGCAATAGCACAGGTTTCCCAAAGAGGCTATGGAGTTGTCCCTGTTGGAGACATCCAAAAGCTCTCCTGGGCAACGGGCTCTGGGTGGCCCTGCTTGAGCAGGAGGGTTGGACCCAGCTACTTACCAAGGTCCCTTCTGGCCTCAACCATCCTGTCATTCTGTGATCTCTATCCAAAACCACTCTCTTCTTGGTCTTTTTAGTAAACAAATTACACAATGCCTACCAGTTAGGCTTAAAAATAAAGTTATTTCCATTTTGAGTATATGAAAGTTGTATGCAGTAACTGTACTTTACAAAGCCCATGGAAGTGTTTGCAGCATGCATAGAAAGTCTCCATAAAGCTGATATTAGGAATGGTGATTCCCCTAATCAAGCAGAACTGCGTAGGTTCTGTCTTGACATTCATATCAAGCACCAAAAAGTAAAGCAATGTCCTTTCAAAAGAGCAATCTTTGTTTAAAAAGGGTTCTAATAAAGGAAAGAAATCTGAGGAAACACTCTGCATAAACTGCATGTGAAATGAAACATCTTGTTTTAGCAGAAACATTACCTTTAATTATTCAATTTATTTTCAGCCTTCGTAAAGCATCAAACCCAAAACATTTTAGTTTCTGTTCAAGACAAACTTACCAGTCCCCATTTTTTAATTTTTTTTTTTAATTTGAATACCAAACTAAAAACTACTACATTTGACCAGCTTTATTCTAGTATTATTTTCATATATGCTTAGGGTAGACCCAAGTATTGCTCAATAGCTGAAGCTGTGTAAAAGTTCCACACAAACAGAAAGAAAACACTAAAAGCTGTTGTGTTATCTCCTTTCCAATTTCCTAAAATCAACAGTTTTTCATATTTATGCCAAATTACTTCTCTACTATTCATCCCTTACTTGGAGTGATGGGATTGATTCACATAAACTTGATATTATTTGATCATTTAAAAACTGAACTGAGAATATTGCCTTTCTGTTTGGTATGCCTCACTATTTATTTGCAGTTGAGCTGGGATCTTACCCTTCACTCTTGAGGGACAATTCATCCCATCTTCCTCTGGTTCAATAAAGCAGGACAGACAAAAGTGACAAAAAACTCCAACAGTGCTGAGTTTTGCTCTTTGACTAAACATGGCACCTCCTGTAACTTTTTCAGATACAGACATATATACTGAAGATGTTTAGAGATAGTGGAGATTAATCCCACTGATAAAGGTAGGTGGGATGTACTCACCATTCACGTATAAAAAAATATGTATGTTTTATGGCTACAGCAAATACACTGCAGTTTCTCAAAATATCCTTTGAGGATACTAAAAATCTCTGTAATCATACCAAGAATGACCCTGTCACAGACAGACAAAATCAAGTAAGAAAAAATTGCCATGCTTTTGACAACTTTATAGAACATTATGGCTTTTTAAAACCTGCAGCAGAACATTTTTCTACAAGTTTTTAGTCCATGTTGCATCCATCTACCATTTAAAAATGGTTTCATTTATTTCATAAGGATGTACTTAGGTCTAACTGTTTATCAATGCCAGTCAAAACAATCCTATTGTGGCAAGATGCATGTTATTTGTACAAGATTAGCACCTGCTGATACATCTTTTTACTCTAAAATAGAAAACCCACATGTGCAATTTTAAAAACAGTTGTTCAGCCTTTATTTTGCATCTCTTGGTGTAAATTATAGTCTCAATCACCTTTGAAAAAAGCATGATACCTGAGTTCTTTTCAACTTATAACTCTTTCTTAAAATTCTTGAATCATCTAGAGGCAATTAGTTACTTTTTCAGTTTTTCAGAGCAGGTATATTGAAAATAAACAAACAGCTACTGAATGATGGAATACCTATAGATCAATTATAAGTAGGAAAACTGAAAAAAGGAGCTTCACTTTTTGGTATAAATTGTCAAAGTATGCGTAATTTTGATGGAACTATGTTGCCCTAGACCAGTAGAAGATGCAGCACTAAAGGTTTTTTGCTCTGTGTAAGATCGTACAAACTTTGTTCTCATCCTGCATTTTAGCATGTGCTTTGTGCTGTTCTGTCTAGGTGAGTATCCAAAACACAGTACTGAAATCACTCAAAACTGCAGGTTTTCATCCATTCCGAAAATCAGGTCAGTGTCAGGGGTTCTGCATTTTATTTATTTACTGTATTGGAGTCTGTTTCCCCCAGAGGTATTTCCCTTTTTAGATACCTACCCACCACTTAAACCATGTCCTAAAGACTTAATCTTGTAAAATAATGTTAGATTGATAGTGCTGAAAATGTTCCTGCAAAATGCTAAAGGACAATCAACATGGCACACTTCCAGCATTAAATTCCATCTAGATGCCTTTAATTAATTCATCAATCAATGGTGGGAAAATCTGGTCCTGCTACCTTGATTCTCAGATTCTAATCAAAGGCTAATTAGCATTAAAAAGATCAACAAGCTCTCTAGAATATACACCTAGAGTCATCCTCCTGGGTGTAGGGGGAAGAAGATGCTGATAAAGCTATTTAGGTAACTGGTGCTTTGATATTACTTTCTGCTTGTAAACTTTGTTGATTCAAGTTAGGAAAGAGCGGAATAATAATGAAGTTGCGGACAGGGTTAAACCATTGGGTTCTAGAAGTATAGACACTTTTACCAGTTGTAGGGTCTGAGTTTGGTTTAGAACTTATGTAAAGGTTTGGACAAATTTGAATTTCATTTGTAAACATTTTTCCTCACCATAGTTAAAATCCATCCTACTCCTATTTTCCGGAAGATTCCTTTCATACCCTCCTCAACAGAATGAAAGAGCAGCTGTTTTAAGTGTGGTTATCCCACGAGACTGGTCATGCTTGCAGGTGTTTATATTGAGGACAGTTCACACACAGCTGCCTAATTTTATGTATTTATGAACTGTATGACTTTATCAAGCTTCAGATCAAGAGGCATTGCCCACTCATGAGATGGATCTACAGGTGGAGAGCTGAAAATGCAAAGCTCAAGAGGATTTAGAAATTATACTAAAAGAAATGGTAGAACTAAAGCCCAGATCAGTTATCTTCTGATTAAGCACTATAATTACATAAACTGGATTCTTGATTCCTTCTTTTAAAAACTGCTTAAGTTGGGATATAAAGCAGGTGAGAAAAAGTTAGGTTTAATGCATGTCATGTGCAAAAATATATGAATCTACAAAATTCTGGGCATAACCTGGATATTTGCCAGCTCTATCTACTGTCATGTTAGTTAGTATTTGAATACAAGTATATTTTGTTTACTGGTGAGGACAAGGCAGTATTACAGCCTTCCCTGCAGTTCAGAGCATTGTTATTTTCCCACAATTTCTTTTTCGTGGAGAGTTTGTTAAGTGTGGGCATCTAACTGAAGGAAAGAGAAGTAAGTTTCTGTGAAATCAAACCACATATTTCTGATTGGATAACACAGAAATCCTAGAATCTATAGACATGATATAAATTAATATATGTAAAGCTGAACTCTCCAGAGACTATGTTTGCTGATGTAATTGCTGATGCAGTACAGTGGGATAATATCTCACATCAGTTCAGATGATCCTGCCAAGTTACAAGCACTGAATAATGGCCCAAAATGGGGTGGTGAAATGGGAGAGGGCAGAAGTCAACACAGTCATAAAAATGTGAGGACCAGGACTTTGATTAACACCAAGGACTGAGTCTAGACAACATAGTTTTTTGAGCTAAAGGAGCAAAGAGTTCTTTCTGGTACCTCTTCAGATTTTTTTGATCAAGCATAAAGGAAAAGGTGGACAACACAGTACACAATAAACAGTAGCAAGTTTGCCTTCAAGTTTGGTTTGGGTCCACTAATACAAAAAAGTCATGATGCTATTACTTCTAAACATGTTTCACATCTTTAAAAGCAGGAATCATATCAATCCAACTTCTGCTGAGATAGTGAATAAAGAGTAAGAGCCGTATCAATTTTCTATATTAAATTCTTACTTGGTATGAATCAGAACATTGCCAGTGATTTCAGTTTTTATTCCTACCAAAGTTAAAACTTTACCATTCTTACTCTGCGTGTTGCCAAGATACAGTACATATCACAAAATCCTTGAGTAGAGAAGGCACTTAAAGAAGAATAGGAAGAGAGAAAAAAGAATGCGAGTTGGAGAGGCCGTGGGATTGATTTGCTCCAGAAATAAAATAAGTCTTTTATTTCTGAAAATATTTTTGCACTATAGCAAAACATGTAATGGACATCAGTGTCACTTGTCTGTCAGCTGCTAAGGAAAATAAAGGCACTGACAATACAATAAAAAAGTCTCAGAGACAAATATAATAATAAT
>NW_008689204.1:0-480 GCF_000695815.1 Acanthisitta chloris
TTTTAATTACGAATTTTAAAGACGAAAGAGTTACAAGGTATCACTGTTTAAGTGCCTCATCTGCAAATTAGATTGCTACACAATTAATCAGAAAGTTAATTAATGAGCAAGTTACTAATTAGGACATTTAAAACCAGTGTTTATAGTGTCTTAGTTAAAAAAAACCCTATGTAGCTAATTGGCCTATACACTGATTTCATAACTCATACCCAAGGTTATAATACTACAGACATATTATTATGTACAAAGAATAATTTTATTTTATTATGCGCATCTTACCTGAATCAATTTTACTAGCATTTTTAACATTTAAAATTCCTTATTGCAAGCTGACTAGAGGCAGGAGCAGGACACTACCCGTAGAGCCGCTGCTTGCCTTCCGACGGTGCGAGGGACTTGGGTAAGACGTTTTAGGAGAGCCGGAGAAGTATTAAAAACTCGGCCGGTCCGCCCCGCGGCCCCTCGGAAAGAGGATTCCCG
>NW_008689205.1:0-420 GCF_000695815.1 Acanthisitta chloris
AGGACTCAGCTGCAGTACCATATCTGGCAAGAGCTGCCAGGACTGTGAGGTGAGTCCAGGGACAGTTCAGGTTGGCTGTCAGGGGAATGAGAGTTTCCCCTGTTCCAGCGATCGATGGCCATGTACAGGGCAAAGAACCTCTACCATCCATATTAGGCCTAGACAGTAAAAACAAAGAGGTAGATGTTGGATGCAGGATTGTTTTATTTAAGAACATGAAGGAACACATGGGACAAAGACAAATGAGGCAGAGGAAGGCAAATCATCTCCCCATGCTGCCAGAGAGTTGTTCTTCAGGCTTCTCCAGGGCCGTGGTTGTTCAGAGAGAATCCTGTGACCTGTGGCACGATGGTGCAGTCCCACATCTGGGCATGGGCAGGAGCAAGGAAGATGTGAGGTACCATGGAGGGACTGAAGGCA
>NW_008689206.1:0-207 GCF_000695815.1 Acanthisitta chloris
CCTCGGGCACGGGACTCGACAGAGACAGAATCGTGATTTCCGGCGCGTTGTCGTTCACATCCGTGATGTCTATGTGCACTTCACACTGCCCAGTGAGCCCGCCTCCATCCCTCGCCTCCACGCCGAAGCTGTATTTATTCTTCTCCTCGTAATTGAGAGCACCTATCATCTTGACCTCTCCGGGCTCCCTATCGATAGCTAAAAAAT
>NW_008689206.1:321-566 GCF_000695815.1 Acanthisitta chloris
GTACGCTCTTTTGCTGAAGATGGGCGGGTTGTCGTTAGCGTCCGTCACATTGACACGAACATGGACAGTCCCGGTCCTCGTGGGTTCTCCGCCATCAACCGCGGTCAGCACCAGCTCAAAAGAGCTCTGCTTCTCCCGATCCAATGCTCCCTCCAGCACTAATTCCGGCTGCTTCTTTCCAGCCGTGCTCTCCTTCAAAGCCAGAGAGAACGATGGGTTGCTGCTGATCTGGTAAGGCAGGCGAG
>NW_008689207.1:0-426 GCF_000695815.1 Acanthisitta chloris
GATGTGACGTCTCTAAGCTCTTAAGTAGTTCTAACTATCTTCCTTCCTGGTTTGACCTTCTCGGTTTATACGAACATAATACATCTGGTTGCAATTAACAGTTCTTGTCCTTCAGGATATCAGCATTATAATACAATAACCTACCCTATTTTTGTTATATTAGCTTGAGGTTTTTCTCTTGTTCAGCAAGTTCCTGTTTTTTCTTTTGCATTTCTGGAGTATTCAGTGATTGCAAATGTAAATCAAGGTCCTTATTCACATTATCAAGTTTAATCACTGCTGCACGGTGTTGGAGAATGGCTAAGAGAGCGGGGACATAATCCTGGGAATGCACCTGGAGAAGGCTAAAAAGAGCAAGGACACAGTCCCCTGGGAACACACGGACACAGTCCTGGGAACGCACCTGGGAATGCAGTGTACAAGCAA
>NW_008689208.1:0-11300 GCF_000695815.1 Acanthisitta chloris
ATCACTAACCATTTCCTCTGGGATTTCGGGGAGGTTATTTGGCTTTCTATCTTGGTCTATCAGCTCTAGAGGCCAGTTGTCCTGAGGACAGTCTGTCCTACTATTAAAAACTGAGGCAAAGAAGGTGTTAAGTACCTCAGCCTTTTCCTCATCGTGGGTCAACTTTACATCCTTGGAGAGGAAAAGTCTCTGTTCCACCTAACTGCAACTGCCTTGCACATGTTACCATTTTCTCTGATGTGTGCTTGGGTAGTTCTCTGCAGCATTTCTGTCTTCTGCAGAATGGCCTACAGTGGGTGCTGCTCAAGGTGTGGAGAGGGGCTAACAGCAGCACATTCTCTGTGAAACTGGCCATGAGGGAGAGCATGTTGTAATCAGTTCACAGGAGCAAATATTATAACATCCACACAAGGCTGTAGGCTGCAGGGAAAAGGTGCTTGTTCTACATTTTCCAGCCTGCAAGAATACCCTTTTTCCACATCTCGGCAATCACAATAAATTGTGCTCTTTTCTTTGATTTCTTAAACACTGCTGGTCGCACCATCTTTCTGGTTTTCATTTTTACTTGCTTGACCTTGTCTGTTTGCTGTGTCTTCCGTTCATCAGAATCTTCTGTAGCTGTTTATCATTGTACTTTAAGCTTGATCCTGAGAATTCAGGTTATCTTAAACATACGGAAAGCTTAGGAAGCTGCAGCAAACAGACTCTTCTTGCTTGTGCCTTTGTCTCTTCTGAAAGCAGCAAGGCAGCTGCATCCCTGGACCCTGTAAGGAATGGCAGTCTCGGATTCTGAGGAACAAGATTCTTCCTATCTTGAAACTGAATGCTATTAGAATTTATCTTTTCAGTTACTGATTATGATATAACAATCCCTGCTACTTGCTGCAAGTTGCATTTCGTACATGAAAATAAATACTACCTCAATTATTTTTTTCAGGAAAATCAGTAGTACAAAGCAGATATGCACAAGTACTTTATTTTGAATAATGCCATGTTCATGCTGCCACTAAAAAAGTGCAGGTCTAAATTTTTCAAAATAACTATGTCAGTATGGTTTTAGACGTAACCATACTTGAAATGTTTACTGTCATCAACATTTTACTGAGGCACCAAATGGCACCCATACCACTTTATATTTTTTCTGTATATTCTGCAGAATTCAGTTTGGTCTCAAACCATTGTATACATTGTTAGGTTTATTTCTAGAGTTGTTTACAAAATTCTATTAATACATGTTGCATACTGTTGTTTACATTCCACTAAATAGATTGTATGTTCACATACAGAATGAAAACTTTAATGCCCCTTGCTTTTAAAAAGATAATTTTTCCAAGGAAACAAATACATGGGTTTTGTGGATGACTTTTAGTGCTGTTGCAGATTTCTGTACTGTGACTACTGCTCTCTTAATTGCCTATTTTTGGCAGAACAAATGGTACCATGATTTATCACTCTCTTTCTCAGCTGTTCTAAAGTCATAAAGTGCTATTACAACACAGTAATGTTCACATGAACATATTGTGAGGACAGAATAAAAATCCCAAGGTCATACATGACAACAGTTCTGGGATTTGTGTTTCCACGCTATGATAATTTCATTTCACAAGAAGCTATAATTGCTTGCAACCTTCAAACATAGGGAATATTTCACATATATTTCATTTTGAATGTACTTAGACCAGTCTGTTTACCTCTAATCGTAATGCCCACGAGCTCTGCATTCATGTGCATTATACTGCACAGCGTTCAAAATTAATGCACAGGTTAAAGGATGAATTTGTCCCTGAGACCTACCCAAATAGCCAGACAAATACACCTGAGCAGCTAGTGTCAAAAGGACAAGTTGATCTTCTGCGAGTCAGGACATTTAGTTTTAAAAATTAATAGTTTCAAAAGATAATACTTCATCATCTTGCATTGTTGAAGATGCTGAGACTACATTTATCTCATTTCTACCATCTGAAATACCTCACTGCATTTTAACTGTAGACCTGAGCTTGCACAGCCAGTCCTCAAAGTACATGTAGATTTTGCTATAGCATCATGTTTGAAGTTTCTACAGAAAGATGTAGATTTCAGCTGTCCCTGACTGGAAACCACATTTACCTTTAATTCCAAAATATATTCTATAATAAAGGCAGAGAAACTTAGAATAACAATTTGGTT
This sequence comes from Acanthisitta chloris, assembly GCF_000695815.1. Lineage (NCBI taxonomy): Eukaryota > Metazoa > Chordata > Aves > Passeriformes > Acanthisittidae > Acanthisitta > Acanthisitta chloris. The sequence goes on from NW_008689208.1 coordinate 2,167, forward strand.
TGGTTTTCTAATTTGTCTGTGATTTGCACTGTAAGGATTTTGCAGGAGTGGAGCATTTTAGTGTTATTTCAAAGCACCCTCCACATATCAGTTTAAATACTATGTATTACTTAAAGCTTCTCATTTTCATCAGTTTAAATTACTTCAAATGAATTAGTGAATTCTTGTTTTGCTTAAGAAAGAGAGACAATTTGTATATGAGCTCTCTCTCCCATCCAAAAGGATGTGTAGAAAGGCCAGTCTGCTTTTTATTAACATGGCATTCTTTCAAATTTTGCACATGGGTGTCACTGAAGTCAACTGTAATGTTTCATAAGTGTACTTGAGGACAGAACTAGATACCTGTCACCATCTTAGTAAAGCAAGGCAATGAGGTGGATCCACTTGTTTAACTAGCCCATTTTATTTTGCAGACTTGCAATCCATTCCACTATAATTCTACCACTGATCTACTTAATAATAGTAAGGAAGAATCCTTATCGTTTTGCCATGGGGATGGCTCAAGCACTTCTGACAGCCCTCATGATTTCTTCCAGGTAAACAAAAGAAACATATTTTTTGTAATGTTCCTAGTAGTAATTGCATTGTTTGTGCTCTGATTTTCTTGCTACTTTGTCACATACCCTGGTTTCAACTGGACAATTCTCAGTCCACTGGAGGGTTGAAATATTGCTTTCACCATTATTTCTGTGGTACCTAAAGTGGCACTGTAGATTGTGCTGGTCTTACACCAAACAAGCGTCTGCCTCTCCCCAGAGGAGACTGTTCTTTGCCATTAATCACATTTAAGCTGGTGCACAATTTCTGTGGCTACATATGCCATGGCAATATTGCTGTATAATTTTGAGGATAAGTAGGACTTGGTTATTTCTTCCAATAATTAGACAATATAACAAAACAAAAGTTATAACAAAAGTTGCTTTGCTTTCTCATGGTTCAGCCTTCCTTCCTGCCTTAGAACTCCAATTGAGTCTTAGGGCAGATCAGGCTATGGGAAAAAGGAAGAATAAGGGAAGTGGTGTATTGTTGCCTGCACTTACTTTGTGTGTTTCTCTGTGTGCCAGTTCAGCAACTTTGCCTGTCACCTTCCGCTGTGCAGAAGAAAAAAACTTCATTGATAAAAGAATCACCAGGTTCGTTCTTCCAGTTGGAGCTACCATCAACATGGATGGTACAGCCCTTTATGAAGCAGTGGCAGCCGTGTTTATTGCACAACTGAATGACTTACAACTGGATATTGGCCAAATAGTTACCATTAGGTAAGACTAAAGCCATCACATGCATTTTGTGGGGTTTTTCGATTAATGTATCCCATGGGAAAATTGAAACTATTATTCACACAGGAAAAAACTTTCTCACTTCTTGGTCTGAGGCCTTGCCAGTGCAACCTAATGAGGAGGTGGGATGGGCCAGGATGTCAGCTGATATACAGCATTGTTCTGGAAATTGCCAGTGTTCTTCACTGCAAAGACTCGCAAACCCTGCTCAGCCTCTACACCTGATCTGTCCAGTTTGATTGTCAGACATGTGTTGCCTGTCAATTCTGCAGTATAACCATAACAGTATCTGTACATGACTTGTGCCATAAGCTTGCCACCAGACTTTGAGTAGATACTATTCAACTGGAACATTTGGGCTTCTTTCTTGCAGTGAAATAAGCTTTTTTGTACCAGAAAATAGAGTTGCTGTGATCAACGTGTATTCTGAATGCCTTTTCTCCACTTTATTTGGGGTCTAGTGTCACAGCTACAGCAGACAGCATCGGGGCTGCAGGCGTCCCCCAAGCCGGACTTGTGACCATGGTGATTGTGCTGAGTGCTGTTGGCCTGCCTGCTGAAGATGTTACTCTGATCATTGCAGTTGACTGGCTTCTGTAAGTTTAAGGCACTTGATACTTCATTCTTTTTCCCTTTATTTTAATGTTTACAGTAAGTTGCCTGGGAATATATGAGTCTGAGAAAGGAAGCAACAAAACCAGTTAGGTCCATTGCAGGAAATAGACAAAGATTATTCTTATGGCCAGTCTTGTTCAATATAGAGTAGAATGCAGTAGTGGCTTTAATTGTGAGACGAGTCCTACTGAATGGGGTGGCAGTGAATAACCTCACATTCAAAGGTGCTATCAGCCTTAAAGTAGCAGCCACAGCATTAGTAAATCACGAGCATAATGTTCAGGAAATACAAATTTGACAGTACCAAAGAGTGCCTCTGGAGTGTCAGCTGCCACCATATTATGCTAAATACATACACCATTCATAAAAATCAAATGCAGCCACAAGCATAACATGTCAGCTGACTTCCACAAGGCACATAAAATCCATACACTGGTGAAGAAGAGAATAACATGAACTAAGCAAAGCTGGCTCTGGACTCCACATGCACACACATGCAGGCTGTAGATAGGTCTGTGTTGCCAGAACGACTTTGGTAGGGCTATTCTTCACTGGAAACATGGGCCCAGCCACTTGATCAACAAGCTTACTTGCAAACTCAGAAAGTATTCCTTACGCCTGATGCAACCATCTCAGAGCACTTCAAAACCCCTCAGTCCTATTCAGCAGCTGGAGAGAAGCCTTTTCACTAAAAATCTCTTCTATTTAAGTTACACCAATGTGTTTCTTGGCTGCTTTTACAACAGCCTGAAAAATCACAGGATTTATTCTGGAGTTCAGAAGGGCATCAACATTCAGTTTTGTCCCAGGATTCACAGGGCAACAGGATTCACAAGGAGTATAATTTTAGCTTGTAATACAGTTTTTTGCCTCCCAAACTGTGTGAGCCTTAGTGCTCAGGCCAAGGTCTTGTTCACCTGCAGTAATTCAGCATGAACAGTATTTCATTGGCATCAATCCGGAGATCTTAATCATTTCATAATATTTGCATGTCTTCTTCTTAGACTCATATTTACACTTAAGGCAAATGCCTTCTTGTTCCTCCTCACCCTTTCCAATCATTTTCTTGGCAAATTTCTGGCAGTAACCTATGTATTTCACAAATACATTTAATTAATTTGATTATATAACTTGATTTTGCAAGTAGCAAGAAATGCCAGTCTCCATAAAATCAGGGCTGTTGAATGGATCCAAGAATCAATTCAATTCATATATAAGCATAATTGTGCCCCAAAAACCAGCTCCAGATACAAGTACATTCTCCCCATCATCTGTCTGCAACAGGTCTAATAGCTTTGTTTGCTGAGCTCCACAATAATTTTGTTTTCTCCAGCTCTTTTCTATTCCTGGTAGGCATTTATTTTTGTTAAAGATGACACAGATCAGTACAAACCACGGGCTCAGAGCAGGTGTCTAAAGAGTCTAAGAACAGAACAAACATACATACATGGATTCTTTTCCCAAAGGACTCTCCCAACCTCCTGCAAATTGCAGCTCACAGAGTTACTGAGCCAGAGGTGTTTTTTGTCTTCTTTCATGAATAGCTGATTGTTTTGGGACCCATGTTTCCATGAGTCTGTGGAGATGAATTCCACAACCTAATACTGTGCTTTGCAGAGACATATTTAATTTTGTTTGTTTTAATCTACATCCTAATAATTTTATCAGATGCCCTCTATTTCTTTTATGGGGTGAGAGAGAGAGAAAGAGGACACTAATTCCCTTTTTCTCATAGCAATCATGATTTTATGGATCTGATCTTGTCTCTACTTTCAAAGTCCACAGTTTATGTGATTCTTAGGCATAATACAAACACATGGAAACTGCATGTTCCACCATAAAGCAGACAAATAATTCAACCTGTTTCTGGTCCTAATTGAGGCATTTTTCAGACTAAGGTGTCTTGCTGTGTAAAGCAAATTAAACATTAATGTAATGTACCAGGGATCACTGAGAGTGCATTTTGCACCTCAGCAGATGGAAAACACATCGTGACACCATGTAGATTATTAACACTTTTGCCTTTTGTACTTACTAAAATGTATTATTTTGCATCCTATTTGCTAGAAGTGGGTCATTAACAATCCACTAGTTAATTCTGAATTTACCAAGGTTTTATTACGTAGCCTGAGGAGTACTTCCACATGTTTAATGAAGAATAGAAAAACTAATAGAATACAAGTATTATAGCAGATGAGTTTCTGGTGCTGATTTCTTCACTTGTCACACCAACCCTACCACAATTTTACTTTACTCCTCTATCTTCCTTTCCCTAACATATATATTCTTCCCACATGGAAGACACATTGGCATTGTTTTAGCACTGGAGTTCAGCAGTTGTAGAAGAATATGAGACACACTGATCCACTTCGCTATTGTTTTTCCAATATATTGCAAAATATTGTTAATATATCCACCTCAACATCTCTACACAGAGAAACTCATTCTGCCACAGGGCCTTTGCAGTGCTGTCTAGCTGAAAAGAAAACAGCAAAGCATGGCCTTCAGCTGTCCATACCTTACTTCCACACTGATTTTCAAACTTTGTTATACTGTGTGGGTTTGTTGCTCTTCTACAAAGCAGTGGCAGACTTCTAAGGCCTGGAGGTCAATTTCTGTTTGGATAAAAATCAGCAGTGCAGAACTATCATATTCCTTTAAGTGACTCATTTAATACATCTTTGTATTTCAACCCGTTAATAGTGAGAAACTAGCAAAAAGTAGTCTTTCCCCTTTCCAGGGTTTGGGCAAGAATGCTGAAAATACAGAGCTAGGCACTCCTCTGGCTGAGGACATGACTGTTAGAATAACAAAAGGCACAGTGTGGACTCTTCAGCTGCATCCTGCAGTCTCTCATTACAAAGGGATCCAGCTGTATAGCATCCTTCAGGGCTCAATAAGCGATCCTCACATTTTATAAGGATTGCTGTTCTAACAGACAAATGATGTGACTTGCAGGTTGGCACGTCCTGTACAAAGTAATTTGTCTCAAAAGTGACTCCAGGCTTCTTCAAATACATGTGAGGAAAATTCTGTTTCCTGTTCTGCAAGACTTTTAATTGCAGAACTACCTCTGATCTGCGCTGGGAAGAAAACAGCAGTGCATTTGCTAGAGTAACACTTTTACTAAAAGGATTTTCTCAGTAACATACTGAATGATTTGTCTGACAACATTTTTATTCTATAGGGATCGATTCAGAACAATGGTGAATGTCTTGGGAGATGCCTTTGGTACAGGGATAGTGGAGAAGCTCTCTAAAAAGGAGCTGGAGCAGATGGATATCACCTCTGAAGTCAACATTGTCAATCCTTTTGCCTTGGAAACAACAATACTTGATAATGATGAAGGAGAGACCAAGAAATCTTACGTCAATGGAGGCTTCGCTGTAGATAAGTCTGACGCCATATCCTTCACACAGACATCTCAGTTCTAAAGCCAGTGGCTTTCAGGTAAGACAGGAGCACTAAAGGACATGGCCATATGCAATATCTCAAAAGGCTTAAAGGATAATTGAGAATGAATTACATCTCACTTGCATTTGATTTACTACACAGACTTGATTCTTCTTACCAGTTCTGCCCCCTCCTCATCTTCTCTCTCAACGATTTTAACTCACCACTCTTAGTCCTTGCTGAAAGAAAAAGACTGTTGTGAAATAGTTGGGTTTTTATTAGGAAGATACACTATTGCTGAGGCTATGAAATGCCTCTTCAAAATCAGCATGCGCATAAATGGGTATCTTAGCTGGGGCAGCCAAATGTGTTTTACTCAGGAGTAGCACAGCATTTCACACCTTACCACATCACAAAGCACCTGTATGAAATCCTTGCCTTCTAAACAGGTTGCACTGTACTTGACACCTACTGTAACTTGATCATTTGCCAAAATGCTAATTTCTGCAGCTGAGGGGATACTACTTGCGTGATTCAGGAAAAAACAGACCAGAAGGGCCTTGTAATAAGTATTTTACTGTGAACAGGGTTTAGTTTTTCTTTAATTGTGAAATAATTAGGCACAGAAGAATTTCCAGTATTTATGTAGCTAAGTTTCCCCATGCCTTTCATGTGAATGCCAACTGCTGGGACTGGCCTTCAGAAGTGAAATAAACTGCTGTGAGTATGCTCTTCTGGCCTTTGAAGAGCTTTTGTAAAGTGATACTTTACCTGTTTAGGTCTGCTTTGATGTCCTCCTAGTACATTTCCATCAGAAACAGAAATCAGTCTGTTTACTGTTGTTCATCTTTGATTCTAAACAAATATTAATCACCCTAAAAGTAGGAAGAGGTCATGAAAATTAAAATCAACTATGTACCAATGCAAAGTGCAAATTCTAAACCCTTCCTGCATGGAATAAAACCAGATATATTATCAAGAATTTAGAAGTCATACCTTTTTTTCTAGAAAGAAGCCACTCTCACTAAACCTTTTACACAGACTGTTTGGTTTCATGGCTCCTTGGTTTAGTTTGCCAGTTGAACATGCAAGTTTGTAGCTGCAACACTACTACAGTGCCAACATGTAAGCTAAACTGTATATTATGAACCATTTCTGGACCCAGAAAATCATATCCTTGGGTGGCTTGCTATAGGATAAGAAGCACCAAGAACTTCCTCATAAGAAATCGCCATTTTCTAAAACATTTTATACGAGATTTCCATGGTGCAAAAATCACTCTCTCAAGGGAGGAGTTGCTGTAACAAATTTTTTTTTGCCTTGCACATTGAAGTAGTTAGCCATTTTATATATAAAGTAAACCGAAATTCATATACAGTTCTTTGTTTGTAAATAAGCTCGTGGTAAACCTAAAATCGCACTCATATGCTTACAAAGAAACCCTTGAAGTTCCTGCAGTATTATATCCTCGATTCAATCCTACAGTGTTGCATTTAAACAAACCGTAAGTGTGCCAAAGAGAACTGATTGAGAAAAGAAGAAAATATTTACTGTAGATTTTGATAAATTGCACCTTAAATTGATGAGACATAATACTGTATTTAAATTAAACATCATAAACTATATGGAAATGTTTAAGTATTGGTATGTTTATACAAAATAAAGAAAATGTACAGATGGAGTAAATCGGTCTTTTACGTTTGCAGAAATAATATGAGACAGTTTTTATTTGTGCAGCTTTGCTTATGGGAGGAAAAAGCCTGCCAGTTTCCACGACTAGCCTATAATCTATGCTTTGTCTTCAACTAGCTTTTTAAGTCACTCTTTTATGATCGCCGCGTTATGTAGTCACCCTGTTAGTGATGTACTGTGAACCGTGTTCTTAACATGTTACAAATAAATAATTTCTCTCTCTACTCTTGTTTCAGCCTCCTACCTTCTCCTCACTGTAGAGTATTGCATACCTCTAACTATGGCAAGAAAATCTAGAAAATGAATTTAGGATTGCTATTATCTTCATTAGTGACTCAGCTGTAGCTTTGGCAAGAATGACTCTTCTTCCAATATAATAAATGGTTAGAGCAGAGTGCTGAGATTGCAAGAAAGCCCTCTAACTACTGGGATTGGAATCTGGATTGCGAGTATGCAACTAAACACACACTAAGCAGGAGATTGTTTATTTATATGGATCAGATTCAACTAAGCAGGGATTGATGGTGCTGTTTTGCCATTTACTCACCAACATGAGACCAAACCACATACTAAAGATAGTGTTAAGTCCAGGGATACTTTTCCTGACCCAGTATTCCAACTATGTACCTTCTATAGTGTGGAAACACCCTGTGTGGGCAATGTGTCCTCTTCTCCATAGCCTCCTCTTCTGGAAGCTTTGGACAGTGGTGAAGAGTCTCCCCTCAGAAAAGCTCCTGCAGGTTTTGGCCCTTTATACCTTGTTGTTATTTTCTTGTAGCAGTTTTGGGGGTGCAGAAGCTATCACAGGATTGGAATCTGCATTTTGAATAATGTGTGGCTTTAAATCATGGTGGACAACATTACCCACACACACATCCATGCTGAAATACGCCGGGACTCTCATCCCTCAATAAAGAAAGCATGTGGACATAAACATATGCAAGTCTGTCAATGTGCACAGGTCAGCTATATCAGCTCCACAAGAGTTAAAGCTGCACAAAAACCATCATGAAACATGCAGTTCACTTGTTCTTTAATGTTCCCTGATACGAACAGAATCTGCCCAGTGGTGCAAGGGCAGGGAGGAGGCAGCCAATGGACCTCTGTGCTGGGACACTTCCACCACTGAACAAACCCTCCTTGCACCACACAGAGTCAAGACCTTTCGTGAAGGTGACCCACATCACCTTTCCCAGACCCATGAGGACCCTTAGCCCTCAAGGTACTTGTTGCTGGATGAGGATTTCCAGTGGAGGTAGGGACGTCCTGGGGATGGACTTCTGGGGACTGGTTTGGGACCCTGGGAGGTCAGGGACCTTCAGACACTCAGGGGACATTTGGTTGCAGGTCAGGGGTGGGTGACATCCCCAGGCTGAGATAGCCCCATCCCCAGCTCCACGACCCTCTGCTCCCCCAGCACATGGCTGCTGGGTCATGGAATCACTCAAGTTTCTCACTGGAGGAACAGTGATTTATTTAAGATTTGAGCTGTAAATCTTGTTCACATCAAAACAGCTTTGGGCACAGCTGCCTTCCCACTCATGTCACCCATGTCACCAGTGGCACAGGGAGCACTGGGACTGGGTGTACTGGAAACACTGGGGTGGAGGAGCTGGGCTGGCAGTTCCCAGTGTGAAGCACATTGGGAACATGGAGGGCTATACTGGGACTTGAGGTGTACACGTACTGGGAGCACCGAGCTGAAGGTACTGGTCACACTGAACTGTACTGGGATGGAAAGCACTGGAGGAACTGGGAGCAGTGCATTTTGGAGGTAGTTTGAGGGCTCAGTGTGTTTAGGGGTACTGTTTTGAGGGGGCTAATGGAGGTCGATGGTGTTTGTTAGGGGGCTGTGGGCTGTTTTTGGGGGCTGTCTGCAAGGCTTCAGGGCCATAGGGACCCGTGGGGTTCCTATGGTGTGGCTGCCCCACAGATGGCCATTCCCACCCCACTCCTAGGCAGTGGAGGTGAAGGAGGTTTGAGAGTACAATGTGCTGCTGAGGTGGGGGCCCCCTCTGGATGACAGCAACTCCAGGGGCACCAGCTACACCATGCAGAAGGTGATGGGGGAACCCCCACCCATCCCCCTAGCAGTGGGACCCTGATCAACTGATGCCTGGATGCTCTACTGGTTGTGGGTGGACAGCCTGGATGCTG
>NW_008689208.1:11466-11668 GCF_000695815.1 Acanthisitta chloris
TTATTACACTATTAATTTTCAGAGTGTCCCTGTGTCCAGCTGCCTGGGTCTCCTAGCATTTTGGGACTACCCAGAGGGCACCCACCGCAGGCCATGTGTCCATGTGTGTGTCTGCCCACGGTGATACTGAAGCGCTCCGAGTTCCAGGAGCATGACCTCAGCTCGGCCCCAGTTCCTGCCCCACTGCCCATGACTGTGCTGT
>NW_008689208.1:11701-11956 GCF_000695815.1 Acanthisitta chloris
CGAGGGCACAGAGGGAGGGGTGGAGGCACCCGTGGCACTGTTGCCCCAGCGCAAGCTGTGATGTGGATGAAGATCAAGGGAAGAAAAGGAATTTTGGGGTCCCTAAGCACATATACCCCAGCTGAAGCACAAGGGTGCGGGGGCGTTCGGGGTGCACTTGGGCTCCCTAACCCCACGAGTTCCAGCCCGAGGTGGGGTGGCTGGAGAACCAGTGGTCCATCGGGGAGGATCTCCCCGGCCAGGGGATCCTGACGG
>NW_008689209.1:0-14528 GCF_000695815.1 Acanthisitta chloris
GGTAGGCTGCTATGGGGCACCAGACCCCTGCAAAGTATGTGGAGGATGAGACAAGAAGTGAGACGGCAGGGTATGGCTCATCAAGGAGGAAACACAAGTGTTGCTGAGCCAGCTGCAAATAAATAAAAGGAGAAAAAGTGAACAGAAAAGAGCTAGGAGGAGCCGCTGCCCCCCTTGAGATGAGGTGGAGCCCCCCTGGAGATGAGGTGGAGGGCAGGTCCCACCCTCCTTGTTTTTCAGCCCTCGGGGAGGAGAAGGAGGAACTGGCTGATGCTGACAGTGAGGAACTGCTTGAAAATGAAAACAATTTCGGAAAGAAATCCTGGAATGTGGACGGGAGGCCTGGCACAGGCACTGGAGCCCGTGGCGCTGCTGGTGTTTTCCCCCGGGAGGGTACTGGTGGGTAAGGGGAGCTGGGCATGAGGGGAGAGAGGAGAGCAAAGACAGGTGAGTTTTTGGTGCTCTGGCCCACTTGCCACTTTGGGTTTGCAGAAGTAGAAATATCACTTCAAAAGCTGGAGAAAAAGCAGATTCTGGGTTTATTTATCTTAAATTATTGTGGAAAGGAGGTTCCTGGGGCTGGTTTCAGCAGAGAACATGGTATGAGGACAAGATTTATTTTTTTTTTTTTGGCAACATCCTGTTGTGCCATTAACTCTACCACCATTTCGCTTTGAGGTTTTTCACTTGCTATATCGAGCGGGTGTTGATGACAGGCGGGGTGTGCTGTGCCTGCCCACAAGCATCCAGCTGGGCCAGAGGCTCCCCCTTGCTGGGTGACCCGGAGAGCATCCTCCCCTCCCCTGGGTAGGGTCACTGGGTCACCCAGCACGGGGCTCCACTTGAGAGAGAGAAACCGAAAATATGCCTTCCACTCCTCATGGTTATTTCTGACTATTAGGTCATGGTGTAAGAGCAGCCATGAAACCCCCAAGTTGGTGCCTGAGGGGGGTTTGTGGAGGGGATCTGCCCCACCAGACCCTCCCAGTCTGCAGCACACAGTGCCAAGGGGTCCCACGGAGCCAGGGATGGTGTGACCTTCACGGCACTGCTCCAACTAATTGTTTCCTGCTCCCCACAGCATATGCAGCAGCACATCCCCAGAGCTGCTCTGGGGCAGAGGTTTGTGTGGCCTCAGCTCAGTCTTGTTTTCAAGCCCTGGCTTCTCATCCTTGTATGCAGCTGGGGCCAGGCTGCATGGCCAGGCTGGATGGGTTTTGGCAGGCAGCAGGGCAGGTCCCCCCACCTCCTTGTCAGTGCACTGAGCACAAAAGGCACCTCAGATGTGCTTCTTGATCCCTGCCACAACGGGAAGTGCTCTATTCACATCAAGGGTCCCCCAGGAGTCAGAGGAAGGGAAACCAGGGCTCTATTGGAGGAAGCCACACTTCCAACACCTTCCAAAAGTATCTGCAGGAGTCTTTGTTTTCCACACCCCCCCCCTCAAATAAAGGGAGCAGTCCTGCTCATCCCGGCACAGTTCAGAAAACTCTGCCTTACTAAACCATCCAGCCTCCACCTCCAGAGCTTGATGGGAACCGTCTGGATGGAAAGTCAGCACAGCCCACGCTTTCAGCAGTGGCGCCCAGACATGGGGAGGGGCAGAGGTTACCACATGTGCACAGCCTTCAGCATTACCAACTTCCCTTCTCCAGAGCGGGGGAAGGCTCTCGAAATCCATTGAGTGGAGGGGAAAGCAGCTGGCAAGGCACAGTGCACCCCATAGCAGCACCAGGGAGGTTAGTGTTGCCTCTCCAAGATGTAAACGAGGCTTAAAAGCTGTGCTGGATGCCAGATGGTGCCCAGAGGAAACATATTCTGGTGGTGGCTTTATACTAAAGTCCATGGATCTTAATCTCCTGGGCTTCTTCCATGTCCAGAGCCCAGGTTTGTCTCTGTCCACACACCTATTAGACAATTCCCTTTGAAGTCAGAGCTGCTGGCAAATGCCAAAATCAAGCCAGACGCCCATCTCTGCGCATCTCCAGCTGAGACAGCCTGGACCCACTGAGGGCTGAGATGAGAGCTGTTGTCTTGTCACCATCTGGTGAGAAAGAGGAGGTCTCAAGTGGGTGCCAAAAGTGCCCCTCCTCCTCTTTGGCACCTTGGTATCTTCGTCTTCAACCAGTGACATTGCATCAGTGTGGCACAGAGCCCAGTGCAGCTCTGTTACATCTCTGATACTGGCATCACTGCCTCACTTGAAACCTGGGATCCATCCTTTCAGAGCAAAAGAAATGCAAAAAAGTACAGTAGCCCATGTTGCTTTGCCAACCAACAGCTTAAATAAATCAGGATTTCACACCAAATTCTGGGTCAGTGACCAAAAGCCTCTCCTGCTGATTCTCATAAGTTTGTTCCCATCCTCTGGCAAGCAGGTGTTTGATTTGCACTCCAGTGCCTGACAGAAGTGATTTCCACATCAGGCCACCTCTTTCCACTCCAAGGAAATCTGGGGGGAAGGGGGCATGGAGCCTAAGGAGGAAGCTCACCTGCTGCAGAGGAGGGTCTGTTGGGCAGAGAGAATAGCCAGAGAAACCTGGTTTTAATTCTTCTTCTGGGAGCTTTTGTAGCAGCTTCTTCTTCTGGGAGCTTTTCTAACAGCCTCACATGAAAGTGCCACAAGCCCCATCATCACTGCACTGTCATTATGCTTCAGAGTTATCAGCCAGGTGAGATGTGCAGGGGCATCCATACCTCAGCACAAGTACTTACAGCAGGAAAGAAAAAGGAGAGAAAAAACTTACTGAAGTACGAGACCCACGTTAATGGCCCTCATCTCCTGCACCTTGAGGAGCCAAATGGTTTTCCAGCAGTGGGGATACCCATCATCCAGGCCAGGGCAGAGGCAGCCTGGAGCTGCTGCTCCTGCCATAGAGTCCTTCTTTGCTCCTCTTCCAGCACAGCCCTGGCTCAGGGGCAGTGTCACAGCATTGGGTTTGCACTTGGGATGCGATTTTGGAAAGCCCAGCTCAGCTGCCATCGTTTGGGTGGAAAGGAGTCACTTCTCCATCCACCTTGCTGCCAGCATCCCCAAACTGGATGCTTCCAAGGGCTCTGCTTCTCCATCAAGCCCTGCTAAAATCAGCTGGGGGTTCAGAAACTTTTGATAGGCACATGGTTGCACAAAGTTCAGTTCCTCTGGCACCAGGCTCAAGTTGAACATCAGCATCCAAGGCCAGAGTTTCAGTCTCAGCACCCCCGATGTATAAATGAAATAATTTAAATTCCTGTGGAGATGCTGGGAACCACTCCCTGATGCTGAGACTTGGATGAGAAGCAAAGTGTGTTTCAATCCACACCAGCCTTGCTGTCCCAGGGAAGAGAGAAGGGACTCTATTTCCCATTGCAGTGGAACATCTTTGGGCATCTTTTCTTCCTGGGGATGCACTGGCCAAAATGCTGGAGGGAGTTGCTTTGCCATCCCAGGAGAGAGTGTGAAGTCAAGCCTGATAGGATGCTCATCCTCTGCCTGTGCTTGGCAGGGAGGGACCACAGTCCTTCCCAGCTTCTTTCTCTGACCCTCCATCCACAGATGAACCATGGTTTTAATTGCTACTGCCCCTGTTTCACTGCCTGGCCCTGGAGCCCCAAATGGAAACACTGCCTGCCAGGGCTGGTGCGGAGTCAGGCATGAAGCAGCCTCCCGTTCCAATGCATCCCCCTGGCAAGCAGACAGTGGGCTTCCAGCACTGGGAAGCATTCACTCAGGGGAAGGGGAACTCGGTGGCTGCACATAGTGGTCCTTGCCACGGCTAGTTGCCCACTTAGAGAAACTGCATAGCACGTCCCTGCAACTACAGCACAGCAGAGCATCCTTAGAAAGGGTATCCTGGCCCTGCTTGCACAAATCCCCTCTCTCTGCTCCCCGCGGTCTGATGGAAGGATGCCCTCACCACGGCACAGCCAGTGACCCCCACAGTGCCAGGGAAAAGTGCCATGCAGCAATAGGGTGGCTTTTCCAGCCCGGAGTCCCCAGCAGGGGCTGGCTGGGACAGGGGTTGGTCACTTTCTTTCCACGCATGTTAGATCAAAGCAGAGGAAGAAGGGAAAAAACCCCAACAAACCAGTCTCAGAGTTCTAGAACTGCAGCTCCCCTGTGGCCCCTTTACCCTGAGACAACCAACATCATGTGAAACGCTGATTAGACGCACACACACTCTAAAATCACAGTACAAGAAAGCAAATAACCCCCTGAACGCGCTAAATTCCTTGTGCCAAGACATAGTCCTGGCCGGGCAAACGCTGTGCCCCAGCACGGAGAGTTTCTCTAGTAGCCGAGGACAGTAAAGCGAGCTGGAGCTTACCGTAGGAAGTGAGCAGGCAGAGCACAGCCAGCAGCAGCCTAGTTTGAGGGCACGTTACCCCCATGGCAGCGGGGTGTCTGGGGAGAAGTGGCCTCTGCAGAGCCACAGCACGCTCTGAGCAGCCCCGCAGCGACAGCCGGACTTGCACACACAGGAAATTTCATTGCGATATTGCGCAGCGATGGAGAGAACAGCGAGCACCCCCAGGAGGTGAGAGGCTGCAGGGAGCTGCGGGCGGCAGGACGGGGGGAGCATCCCCCGGGTGGGTGTCACGTCGGTTCCCAGCTGTTCGGGCAGTGAGTGTGTTTGCTGGGGTTTTTTTTCCTCTTACAGCATCATTTAGAGGAGGCTGGTACCCCTGCGTGCCTTTTCAGGGTGCTACAAAGGATGCTTGCTGTGCCAGGGGACTTGTGGGTGCTGGTCTCTTCCCAGCAGAAGCTGATCCCTCGGGGACAGTTTGTAACCACTTTGCTTGTAATTATTGGATTTCCCATGTTTGTGAGGATTAAACCATGAACAGGAGACAGGTACAGGGAAGGGTAACTGAGCACTGCCAGCTCGGAGAAGGAAACAGAGCTTTCCCCCTGCAAAAGGGGATCAAAGCATCCCCCCTCCTGCAGCCCCTTTACACAGGGCAGGGCCTTTACTCTGCCTTTAATTAGTAAAACAGCCCCGTGGTCTGACATGCAACTCCTCCAGCAGCTTCTCTTCAAATTCCAAAGGCATGGACAAAGTCTCTGGCTGCAGCTGAGAGCCACCTCATTTCAAGGCAGTGTTCCCTGGAAAGTGGAACCTGGAGATACTTGGAGGTTTGCAAACCACAGGAAATTTTGCTGCTAGCCTGCTCTGAATTTGAAGTGTGGAGGGAAATAGAAAAGTAGCTAATTACCGTGTGGCTTTGTGGTTTTTACAGCACATATGTCTGTGATGCTCTCGCCATAAATATAACTCTTGGTTGGCTGGAATAAACTTGTTGCTTGTGGGAAGGCATAGGAACAAAATCCAGAAACTCCAAGGAAATGGTTTATTGTTGCAAGACTCCACTTCCGAGTTGGGCCCTTAGGCAGGATGGCATGCTATTGTCACCTCCCTATCCCCAGGTGGGGTGACATCCCCTGAAGATATAGCTTCAGTAAGGACACCTGGAGGTGCCTGTGCAGGGCCAGGTACAGCTAGAAGAGGGTCAGGTCCAGCTGAACCTGACAGGCAGTGAAGTTGTGGTCGGCAGGGTCTGCTGGAAGTTGGTATGGTTGTCCAAGATGCTTGTTTTCCTTTCACCCCGAGCCATGGCAGCAATGTCTCTGAGCATTTTCCATCCATGTTGCCACCTTTGTTAATAACCAAGGTGTCCCCAGTGCCAAGGCAAGGTCTCACACACGCTTCCTCCAAAGTGAGGCACAATGTGGTTCAGCGTCTGTTTTTCCCTATTCCATGGGCTGCTCCCTGTTTTTTTCCCAGATGTTGCCAGCAATGGTAAACTGTGTGACAAGAGGAGATATTCCACAGAGATGTGCTTTGCTTGGGAACAAGGGTGTGATTTAATCTTAGTATGCTTATCTCTGTACCCAACCATTACCTGGAAGTGCATCTGCAGCCACGGCTCATTTCATTTTGATTCCTGCACTCTGTTTGTATCTCTTGGCAGGGTTGAGTCCACAGTGGTCATTGACCTTGACAGATCCAGCCTGTCCCAGCCAGCTCCAGAGAATGCACAGCACATCCCTCCACAGTGCTTAACGTGATGTCCCATGTCCCACAGGCCACCACCACAGTGTATGTCACCATCCTGGATGAGAATGACAATGCTCCAGCTTTCCGGCAGCAGCTGTACGAGGTGACTCTCGACGAAGGTCCTTCCACACTCAATGCCTCCCTCGTCACCGTGCAGGCCCTGGATCAGGATGAGGGACCCAATGGCACAGTTGCATATGCCATCACTGAAGGCAACATTTTGGGTACCTTCCACATCGACAATGCCACGGTCAGTAAGGATGCCAGTCCCATTCCAGACATGTCCCTGTCCCACTCCCTTCACTCTCCTTGCTCTCCCGTCTCCTTTCAGGGAGAGATCCGCACAGTGAAGGAGTTGGACTATGAGATCAGCCACGGGCGCTACACCTTGATCGTCACTGCCACCGACCAGTGCCCCATCATTTCACGCCGGCTGACATCCACTGCCACGGTAGGCAACCCATGGCAGGGTTGCGACACTGTGGCCTCTTTGGGGACAAGGAGTTCCTCCTCACATGAGCAGTTTCACATCTCCTTCCCAGTGGCCACCAGTTGCTTTTCCCAGCTGTGGCCAGTTTGCCCAGTTGCTGTTGCTCCGCTCCCTAATGAGAGTAGCAAAACAGGGACCTGGACAAGGAACTCTCGTGGGTTAATTAGCCAAATTATTTGGTCCTGCAAAGACATAGAGAAATTCCAGGGACTCGTTATAAGTTGAATTATAGTTTCTTTAGATGTCCTCTTGGGCCTTCTTGCTTCAAGGGAAAGCAGCTATATAGCATTAATTTCTGCTTTGTCTTTATCTTCTCAAGATATTTATCTGCTTTTAAAATTCCCTTTTCACTCCTTCTAAGGAGGTTATTTAAAGCCTCTAGTCATATTTTTTGTTAGTTTTCTTTATAGCTCTTTCTTTTTTCCTGGACCACAGTGACCTGAACTTAGTACACTACTCAAAGAGTGGGGAGGGCCAGACAAGCAGCTCTGAAGCAAATGTTTTTCAGAAGTTGAATACACTGATTACTTTTGTGACCAAAACCAAAATCTGATGAGTTGTACAGCAGACATTGTTTATGTCCAGATTGATTTAGGGCTCTGCAGGTGTAAGGGATGGGTTAAATCTTCTGTCTTGGCTTCCATGGATCATTATGCCCCACCCAGATATTGAGCCTAGTGTTTTGTAGTCCCCCAAAAGGAGATAAGTTCTTGTGTGCAAAGGGAAAAAAAAGAAACTGAAGGGGAGATACCAGTGTGGGTGATTTCCTTGGATAAAATCTGTCTCCACAAGCCCAGCAACACTGTGCTCCATGCATGGGCCAACAGGAAACCTTCAGATATGGGCATCTCATACTGCTGGAGATGACTTCCTGGTCCAGGAAAACTGCAGCAGGCACAGACCTGGGGTTTTACTGCTGGCAGGGAAGGTGGCAGCTGCCAGTGTGCTGCAGGCAGAGGCAGAGCTTCCCCTGCACTTGGCCCAAGCAGAGACATGAACTTGGAAACCCCTTCAGCAACAAGTACTGATGCCAGAAGGGATAGGAAACACCCTCCCTACACAGCCCAGGGTGTTTGTGCCAGCACTGTATGAAAGCATAGCTTTTAGGAGGAGGTTTAGGGATTATTTAAGATCCTGAGTGATGGGAAGTCCATCATCCTGATAAGGCATGCCAGTGTTTGTTTTCTCCACTGCTAGGAAACAGAGCAGACTTGGATATACTCTGTAAGGATTAGATTTAGCTAGTAACAAATACCCATCTGATGAATGTTGCCATCCTTTAACCCAGGAGGTCAGAAAACACCTTGATTCCAGTGTCTTTCTCATAACTACCTGTACCATCATGGTGGTGGTTTGTGTTGGAATAAGGATGCAACCTGCAATTTTTTTACAGTTTTCTCAGCATTAGGCAGTAAGGCTTTGCTGGAGGAAAATGAGTGAGCAAGTGTGCAGCTGGCTTCAGAGATCATGTCTCTCCAAACTCATGGCTTCAGTGATTTTTTTGTCTATCCAGCCTGGGCTTCAAGATGTGGAGAGCACTGGGCTTTTGCATTAACTTCTCCTTCATGGTGTGTGGCCCAGAGGTTGAAAACGGCCTTGTTGTGTTCAGCTGGAATTTTGTAGTGTCACTCTAGGATGGGCATGATCAGGAATAGCAGAGTTCGAGTCTCTGATCTATGAGCTGGATGCTTGGCAAACCCTGAAAAGCCAGAAATACACTACATATTTTGCAGTGTCATTCACCCATGGCTTCCCATGCTCATGCTCTCCTTTCACAGCCCTTAACTTTCTTGCCCTGACTGCAGGTGCTGGTGAACCTCAATGACATCAATGACAACTGTCCCACTTTCCCACGACCCTATGAGGGTCCCTTTGACATCACAGAAGGGCAGCCTGGCCCACGTGTCTGGACCTTCCTGGCCCATGATGGTGACTCAGGACCCAACGGGCAAGTGGAGTACAGCATCGTCGCCGGGGACCCCCTCGGTGAGTGGGCACGTGGGGGCATCACCTCTCCTTCTGGCTGCCCCATGGAGGAGCCTGACTCGTGGGAGCGCTGGCGGAAGCCCTTCAGCAAAGCCATCCTCCCTCCCAGCACTTCTGTGAATTCAGCCTTTTGACACCAGGAAATCCTGTTTTGAGCAACAGGAAACTTAACCTGTTCATGGCTGGATAGGGGGTGTCCAGGGCTTGTGCAAGGGAGGGGGGAAATCTGCTAAACAATAAAGGCAAAAAAAGTTTAAAAGACAAAAAAAACAAACCACAGAAGACAGAGCCCTGTCTCCTCACCCCCATGGGCTTTGCATGGCGTCTGGGGACTGCAACCCATAGCTTCACCAGCACCCTGGAGCAGGTGGCAGAGGAGCGGTGGGCATCTCTAACCATGGGGATGTCAGGCTGTCCCTCTGTGAATGGGTAGTGACTTCAGTCCAGGGAATCTGGAAGGCAGAGCCCAGTCCCATCTCCCAGTTGACCCCACTGCAAAGCTTTTCCAGTACAACCAGGACACAGCCCCTGGGCTTGTGGTGGGTCTGTTCTGTGTAGCCCTCCCTGCTCTGGCCATTACGGGACATCGAGGGACTGTTGGCATCCTCAGAAAGACCCAGGAAAGGGGCACAGACACCTCTTTTTTGGCCATTCACCGCATGCATCCCCTGCTCCTGCTGGTACCTGAGGGTTCATCCAGCACAGCCCCTGTCTGCCATACTCCTACCATAGCTGCAGTATGAGGACATGGTTTTTGTCCCCAAACCTGCCATGGTGCCTGTCCCCCAGCTCCCAAACAAGCCTTTCCCTTTGGGAGCCAGGCTGTTCAAAGTGACATGGCAAGAGCCAGGGCCCCATTGTTTCTGGCAGGGGAATTTGTCATCTCCCCAGTGGAAGGGGAGCTGCGGGTGCGGAAAGATGCTGAGCTGGATCGCGAGAACATCCCCTTCTATAACCTCACCATCGCCGCCCGGGACCGGGGGGTGCCCCCCCTCAGCTCCACAGTGAGTGCCCTGGGGTGACATGTGGGGCTGTGGGTTGCTGTCCCCCATCCCCAATTCCTTCCCTCTGGTCTCTGTTTTTGTTCTTCTCCTTCCCCTTGTCCCTCAGGGTTTCCTCCCCAGACTGTACTGAGCTCAGTGGGGCAGCCCACCTCTTGCCTGGGGACATGCAAGAAAAAGAAGGGAGGTTTGGAAATAGGTGCCGCATGCCTACCCTGTGTCTCCCCCTGGCAGATCCTGGTGGGTATCCGTGTGCTGGACATCAACGACAATGACCCTGTGCTCCTCAACCTCCCGATGAACCTCACCCTCAGCGAGAACGCCCCTGTCTCCAGTTTCGTCACCCGCATCCTCGCCCATGACGCGGATGAGGGGCCGAACGCCCTCCTAACCTTCGACATAACAGCAGGCAACGTGGAGAATGCCTTCTACATCAACAGCACCGTACGCGCCCGGGGGGTGGGATGCTGGCATGTGGAGAATGGGCACCCCTAGCCCTGCATTCCCTGGGCACCCATGGGTGCTATCTGTCATCCTGTCCTGTCGGGAGATGTCCTAGGAGAAGCATTCCTCATATCCCTTGTTGGGAATGTTGGCGACCTATTTTCTCCTTTTATTTTTTCTGGGTAGAGTGGTGTTGTCTACGTAAACCGCCCACTGGACAGGGAGCGGGTGGCAGAGTACAGGCTGACCATCACGGTGAAGGACAACCCTGAGAACATACGCAATGCCAGGCGGGTAATTATGGACACTGCTGGGACTTCCAGTGATGCAGACATCAGGCTGGGTGGGAAAAGGGGTTCCTGCCACGGTCAAAACCAGACAGTGCATTTACCCACAGTGTTTCCAATGGCAGCCACATCCCCCAAAAGCATCTGGTGATCACAAGGAGGGGTCTACAACCCCATCCCCTGCAGAGAACAGGATCAGTAGGATTTAGGGCAAGTCCAACATCACATGTTGACTCTGCAACAGCAGTAGATGTCATGGAAGGGGGGACAATGTTGGGCTGGAGAGTTGGACAACCACAGTGACACTGGAGAATCCTTTGCCTCTCCCATGCTTCACCCTTCAGGGTGCAGACTGGGAGGAATGCCCAGCCCAGGGATGAGGGTCCCTGCACACCCTCCAGGGTGGTCCAGGGAGTACAGCAGCATGGTTGCAGTTTTGGTTGGAGATGAGAGAGGGGGAAGGTGAGGTCAAGGAAAGGACATCATGGTCATCACCCTCTTGTCCCAATTTTCCTTTAGGATTTTGATCTGCTGGTTATTTCCATAGCGGATGAGAACGACAACCGCCCCCTCTTCACCCAGAGCTCCTACCAGGCTGAGGTGATGGAGAACTCACCTGCGGGTAGGTCTCTCTTTACTCCTTTATGTGACTACAGGAGACAATTCCCTTTGGGGCTGGGCAAAGGGAGGGGTGTCCTGGCCATGGTGGAGACACACACTGAGCAGGGCAAGGCTGCAGGCCAGTGGGACAGGGGTGCTGAGTTTGAGGGGACTGCTGAGTGCTCAGGGAAGTCAGCCTTGAGGTGACTGTAGCTTTGGTCCATGCTGCTGGTGGAAACCCTTCCTGGCACTAGTCAGAAATCAGCCCCATTTGGGAATTGCTCAGCTGCAGAGAGCAGTATGTGCCCATGGGCTGAGCTGAGCCATGGGGGCAGCCTTGAGGGCACCCACCCTCCCAACATTCCTGCAGGGGATGGGCTGCCATATCTCCATCACCTGGAACCACCTTGCTCTAGGCATTAAAAATAAGAGTCCAGTCTGTCCAGGTAGACATTTCCCAGACAAAAAGCTATAAATGCTATTTTTTTCTCCTTTGCCTTCCTGTCATTTAAATTGCTTCCTGCTCCAAGACCTCAGGTATCGTGTCCTGCCATTGAGGGACATCCCATGTGAAGGGTTTGGGTGCCTCCAGGTGATGCCCTTGGTGGCAGGGTGCTGATGCCACCCATCTGATCGATGTGTCTGTCTGTCTGTTTTTAGCCGGATGTCCCAACGTGTCACCTGGGCCTCGCGAGTTGGTCTGCAAGGCTGCAGCAGCTACCCTCCCACTGCCTCGTACCCCACGAGGCCCTGCTCTGTCATGTCCTCCATCCATTCATTGCTGTCCCCCACGTGTCACCAGGGTGGGAGGGGCACAGGGGGGCTCCTCAGGGGCCTGCCACCCTCCCTAACAGTTATCACCCCACCCCAGGGACTCTGGTCACAATGCTCAATGGACCCATCCTAGCTCTGGATGCTGACGAGGGCAGCAACGCCGTGGTGACCTACCAGTTCCTGAAGGCATCCCTGGACCTCTTTGTTATTGACAACAGGACAGGTGGGGTGGCTCAGCCAGTCCCTGTCCTTAGCCCAGGGCCACCACACACCCATGGGTCTGTCACCAGGCTTTTCCTCTTCTCTAGGTGTTGTTTCAGTGAAGCCTGGTAGCGTGATAGACCGAGAGGCTTTGCTGGACCCTCACCTGGAGTTCACACTGATGGCTTGTGATGTGGGGGGGCTGAACAGCACCGCCAGCCTGGTGGTGACCATCCTGGATGAGAATGACAACCACCCTGTCTTCCAGCCGGCATCCATCACAGCACGGCTGTTGGAAAACAGCCCCCCAGGTCAGGACTGGATGTGAGGGTGGACAATAGGAAGTCCTGGGTGTCCCCTTGGGACTCTGAAGATCCAGGTTCCAGTGTCACAGTTGACAGGATGGGGCTGAAGGGAAAATCCGGGAATTGGGGCTCCCCATGTTGCTTGATGGTATTTGCT
Organism: Acanthisitta chloris; assembly: GCF_000695815.1. Lineage (NCBI taxonomy): Eukaryota > Metazoa > Chordata > Aves > Passeriformes > Acanthisittidae > Acanthisitta > Acanthisitta chloris. The sequence goes on from NW_008689209.1 coordinate 12,284, forward strand.
TGGGACCGTGGGCTTGTTACTGCTGCCCTCCAACCCTTGATTGAGAGGACTGTGTCCTCCTTTTCCAGGCTTCTCCGTCCTCCAAGTGACCGCCACGGATGCTGACAGCGGCCTCAACCAGCAACTGGTTTATCGGATTGAGGGTGGTGGCCAGGACAGGTTCCTGATTGATGCCACCACAGGGGTAATCCGTGTGGCCAACATCACCATTGACCGGGAGGAGCGCGATGCCTACCGGCTGATGGTGGTGGCCGTGGACCAGGGCACACCGGTGCTTTCAGGCACTGCCACCGTCAACATCTTCATTGACGACGTCAATGACTGCCGGCCTGAGTTCATCAACCCCATCCAGACGGTCAGCATCCCCGAGTCAGCTCCCCCTGGCACTGTGGTGGCTGAGATGACAGCCATCGACCGGGACCTCAACCCTCGCCTGGAGTACTACTTGCTGGAGATTGTGGCCCGTGATGACACGGATGCACTGGTGCCTGACCAGCAAGGAGTGTTCACAGTGGATTTTAGGACAGGTAGGAGAGTGGGAAGGGTGGCACAGGCAGTGTGGACCCCACTCCTTGTTTCTGCTTCTTCTCCTTCTCTGCCTGGAGGTAGGTGTTAGAGGCATGGGAAGATGATGCACCTCTCCTGCCTCCCTGCTGTTGTCCTCTGGGTGTCCTGTCTCACCCTGCCCTGTCTTCTCTCCCCTGGCTGACTGACTTAACTAACCCTTTTCTTTCTTTTCTGGCTCTCAGCCTGCCAGGTTTGTCTCTGTGTCTGTGCTCGTTTCTCTCTGTGCCATCTGTCGCCTCTCTCCATCTCACCCATCTCCACTGGCAGCCTCGCTGTGGGCTGGGGGCTGCTCAGCCTTGGCAGACCAGACACGAGCACCCTTGCCGGGAGAACAGGGAGGCACTCTGGGGTAGGTGTTGGGCTCTACCTTTGGGGAAGGAGAGCCAGGAGCTCCCCACATCGGTTTTGGAAGCACAAAGCTGATCCAGGAAAGAAAAATGCCTGTGTTGGAAAGGACACAGGACAAGGCTGTTAAAGATGCTGAGATCAGGTGGATGGGGTTGTGCAGGGCAGCAGCAGCAGTTGCTCCCAAACCCCTCTCAGCTGCACAACCCAAACCCTTACTGGGCTGAGGTTGCGTGAGAACCTGTTGGCTAGGTGGAGCAGAGCAGGCAGGAAGACAAGATGGAGAGCAGGAGGAGAGAAGTTGTCTTGTCCTGCACAGATCATTTTCTTGGTTTAGCGTTTGAGGCGAGGCAGGAGAACAAGTACAGCACAGGATGCAGCAGTTGGCTGGTAAACGCTGCCTTGCTGAGGGTCCTCTGTGGCAGGGGACACAGGCACAACCTGTAACACCTGTCTTTTTGGGGTTCTCAGGAGCTGTGAAGATCAAAACTCCCCTCAACCGTGAACTGGTGGCCACCTATGAGATCACCATCTCTGTCCATGACAATGCCAGCGAAGTCATGGACCGCTCAGTCAGCGTGCCCAACGGTAAGCATGAGCTCTGCCTGGGGAATGTGAGGACAGGGCTGGCAGGTGCCAGGTGCTGGCACAGCCCTTCTCAGGCACCAGTGAAGCTTCTGGGTAATCAGGAGCTCTCCCACCACCCTCTTAATCCTGACCAGCAACATTTCCAATGGGACCAGTCCTGAACCAGCTCCCAGCAGGTTCAGGTTCTCCTCTGAGTGCTCCTTTAGAGAATGGCCCAGGCATCCCAGGGCTGCACTGAGGTTGCAGAGGACTGTGTGGCCACAATCATACCATGGGAGACACCCATTTCTTCATTACCATCCCCATCGCATCTCTTGCCACCCTGCTCCTGGTAAATTCAGGCCTGTGTACAAGAAGACACACAGAGATCACGAGTAGGTGTCCCACAGCCAGTTCAGAGCATAGTGTCTTTGGGGAGTATCACAATTTTTCTTGATGAACCAGCATCAGTTGGCTTTCCTGGAGTTTCACACTTGTATCTTTACAACCCTCCTTCCTCCTGGCTTCCTTCCCTTCTCTTTTTCACTTGTTCTCTTCCTCTTCTCTCCCACCGTGGTCTCCACCATGGCCACAGCCAAGCTGACAGTCAATGTCTTGGACGTCAATGACAACACACCCCGCTTCCGCCCCTTTGGGGTCACCTATTTCACTGAGAGGATCCTGGAGGGAGCCACAGAGGGCACCACACTCATCTCCATCTCAGCAGTGGACCCAGACAAAGGTGCCAATGGGCAGATCACCTATG
>NW_008689209.1:14543-18943 GCF_000695815.1 Acanthisitta chloris
GTCTTGAAGACCCGTCGGCAGGTCAGTGGCCTGGGGATGTGGGAGTCTGGGGGAGGTTGGTGTCCTGGGGCAGGTTTCTCATTTCGGGGTCTGCCATTCTCTAGGGAAGGTTGTGGCCAACAGGACAGTGGACTACGAGGAGGTACAGTGGCTGAACTTCACCATCCGAGCTTCCGACAACGGCTCTCCCCGCAGATCTGCTGAGATCCCTGTGTACCTCGAGATTGTGGACGTCAATGACAACAATCCTATTTTCACTCAACCATCCTATCAGGTGAGCTGGGCTCCCCTGTTGAGCTCTGTGGAGCCAGGCAGTGCCTGCCAGGTACAGAGCTGGGGGTTCTCCAGGGACACCTTCTCTTCCCACTGTCTGTGCTTGAACCATTTGAAGAAGATGGTCAATCCAGCAATGAGCTGTGAACACCTTGCTCTGGGTCCAGCTGTGCCCACTCCTGGATGCCACCCTATGCCCTTGGTTACTGCCTCCTAAAAGAGCATGTGATGAAACAACCTGCTCCCTTTGCTTGCAGAAAGCTGTCTTTGAGAACGTGCCCTTGGGTACAGTCATCCTGCAGGTCAAGGCCACCGATGCAGATTCTGGGCAATTTGCTGTCATCCAGTACAGCCTGAGGGATGGAGAGGGCAAGTTTGGGATAAATCCTAACACGGTAAGGAGCCAACTGAGGCTGGAACAGAGTGGGGAAAGGGAGAGGAGGCTGAAATGGTCCCACCTTGTGCCTTGCTCCCATGCCTCACCTTCTGCCCCTTCTCGAGTACCAGCTCTGCCAGACGAGGTCCACCTGAAGGTCTCTGTGTGCTGCAGGGTGACATCTACATCCTGTCAGCCCTGGACCGGGAGAAGAAGGATCACTACACACTGACAGCTGTGGCCAGGGACAACCCTGGGGATGTCTCCAGTAACCGTCGGGAGAACTCTGTGCAGGTAGGGCTCCACCTCTCAGCACCCCTCGTGTGGTGGTCACCAGCAAGAAAGTGTTAAAATTCCAGCTTTTCTCCCCAGCAGCAGGCTCCAGGGGGAATTAGGGAGGAGGAAGAGCAAATGACCCCAGGGGCTGTGAGGTGGGTGGTGCAGGGTGCTTTGTGCCGTGGGGACAGCAGGTCGGCAGGAGGGGGTGGAGCAGGAGGGGCAGGGGAGGGTGACACTATTGTCTGCAAGTGTTCTGGAGTGAATGGGTGCCCTGGCCATGGCAGCCCTGCATTGTTGGAGGCAGGAATTCAGCTAGCGAAGCTAAACGAATAGCAGGAAGGGCACTGCACTCAGGCAGCAGAGCTGCAGGTCATGGCAGGGGTACAGCCCCTGGGGACTGCCTGGCCTTCTGCAGCCTCACGTCTCACAGCTGGCTGTGCTTTGTCAAAGGTGCTGATCACAGTCCTGGACATCAACGACGTTAGGCCCCAGTTTAGCAAGAGCCAGTTCAGCACCAGCGTCTATGAGAACGAGCCAGCCGGGACGTCGGTGATCACCATGACTGCCACTGACCTGGACGAGGGGGACAATGGCATAGTAACCTACAGCATCGAGGGCCCTGGAGCGGGTAGGTGCTAGTGGCAGGGGATTCTTTCCCAGGGAGGAGGGTTATGATGAGGGAGGAGACATAGGTGCCAAGCCTGTGCCCCATGTCCTGTGGCTAGTTTGGAGTAATGTTCTGCATGCACTCCTGGGAACAATACTGAAAGTGTGGAGCTTTCATTATTGCTCCACAGTTCCCAGTTCCTCATGTTGCAGGATGTTGCCATTTTCATTTGCCTTTGTCTTGCAGCCCAGTCGTGGCTTGTCATCTTGTCTCCCTCACCCCAGCAGGACTTTCTCTGTACGCAAGTGTGTCTTAGAGCAAACTCACTGCCCACTTCAGGTGAAGGCTAAGAAGGGCTAGGAGGTGTGGATGGATAGTGATAGTGTCTGAAATCCAGGCACCAAGGAATGATAGAAAACAGGCAAAATCACCATAAATGTACAGGGGAATGGCAGAACATTCATTTATCTGAGACCCACGGATTCCTTCCTGTCCCAGCCTGGGCAGGAGTGGTGACCTAGGCATAGGGCCCAGTGACAAGGATGAGGCTGTGGGCAGGGATGCTGTGAAAACCCTGACTGGCCTCAGACAGCTGGCTCTGCTCTGTCACCCCTTGACAGGCATTTCCCAGCAGTGAGGGCTGTGCATCAGCTGGTATACTTGTTTCTGATCATAATTTATCTAGTGCGTAGTGTCCTGAGCCAGAGATGTGGTTTTTTTCTGCCTGCAGAGGCTTTCAAGATCGATAAAGACTCTGGGCTTGTCACAACCCGGCGGCGCCTGCAGTCCTATGAGAGGTTCAACCTGACTGTGGTGGCCACCGACAAGGGGCATCCCCCTCTCTGGGGGACCACCATGCTTCACATTGACGTCATTGACATCAATGACAACCGCCCTGTCTTTGTCCGCCCACCCAACGGCACCATCCTGCACATCAAGGAGGTAAATCCTTCAAGAAGGAGCAAGGTCATGGCATGTCAAGACCACGTCCAGAAGTCTGCTTGCCTATCAGCAGCAAAATCCAATCTCCATCTCCACTGGGGAGAGAAAAAGACCTTGATTTAACACGTGGCAAGAAGGTTTGGGTGATGGGGCTGGATGTTCAACAACAGCTCCCCTCTATAAGTGAGAGTGGGGATGCTGGGGTGGATTTGGGGAACAGAAACCCTGGCTGCACACACAATAAGTAAAAAGTCAGTCACTGCGTGCAGAGCCTGTTTATAAACAAGGGCTGGACACACTGTTGTTCAAGATGTTTCTCCTTTCTGGGAAGCTGAGCTTGTTGACTCAGCCAGTCCCCAGTGCACGCATAGAGCAGCCACCTTACGAAAGGGAGTCGTGGTTCCACGCTGCCAGCCCCAAGTTGGGATTTGGGTAGCAGGGGCTTGCTGACCTCCAAACCCAAGGGGTTTTGGACCAAGGGGGTTTGGAGGGGCGGGGGGAGCAGGAGGCTTGAGTGCAATGCCAGGGCTGAACTTCTGCATATGTGCAAGCAGGAGATCCCTCTACGGTCTAACGTCTACGAGGTCTATGCCACGGACAAAGACGAGGGTCTCAACGGAATGGTGCTCTACAATCTGCTGAAAACCGGGGCGGGGAACAAAGACTGGGAATATTTCACCATCGACTCAGTCAGCGGGCTGATCCAGACGGCGAAGCGGCTGGACCGGGAGACACAGGCAGTGTACAATGTGAGCCAGGCAGGGCGGCCAGGGCAGTGCTTGAGGCTATGGATCCAGTGTGGGGCTGATGGGATGCAAGTGATGTGGTCAGCTGCCAGAGTAATGAAGATCACAGTTTAGCAGGAAGTGGGTGGTTATCAAGTGCTGTCATGGAGTTGCATCCTGGTGGGCCAGCTCCCAATTCCCTGTTAAGTCCCCCCAAAATCCTGTGCCAAGCTGTCCTCTCTGTCTCAACAATGTCTCCCAGCCTGATGGTTTTGCCCAGGATGTCCTTTTTACCTCTCTCCCCAGCTGATCATTGTGGCCTGTGACCAGGGACAGCCACCCTATGAGACCATGCAGCCCCTCCAAATCGCGCTCGATGACATTGATGACAATGAGCCCATCTTCCTCAGGCCACCTGTAAGACACTGGGATGAAGGGGCTGGGATGTAAGGATGAGGATGCCAGCAGGCATGTGTGATGGAACACACACCGCTGGGTGTCACCATGGTGGGAGCATGATCGGATACGTCCGTTTTTCTTTAAAACAACCTCAATGCTTATAGCATTCTTTTCTCCTGTGGTCTCTGGCAGAAGGACAGTCCCCAGTACCAGACACTCTCTGTCCCCGAGCACTCACGGCCGGGCACCGTGGTGGGGAATGTTACTGGGGCAGTGGACGCGGATGAGGGCTCCAATGCCATCGTCTACTACTTCATAGCAGGTGGGTGCCAAGATCTCAGCTCTGTGTCCTCGTGCACACCCCTCACCAAGGGTTTCCATCGCTCCCATCATCTCCTCACTGTCTGTCTGCCCTGGTCAACGGGAAAAGTGGCATTTCAGAAATGCCATGCCCAAAGGGGACTAACTGGGGACTCCTTTCTGCACCCAGCTGGGAATGAGGAAGGCAACTTCCAGCTGAGTCGAGAGGGGAAACTGAAGGTCATGCGAGACCTGGACCGGGAGAAGGAGCCATACTATTCCATCATTGTCAAAGCATCCAGCCAGAGGAACTGGTCTGCTCCCGAGGTCCAGCAGGAAGGCGGAGCCCAGCTCTGGGACCTCAGCGAGGACCTGACCCTTCAGGAGGTGCGGATCTTCCTGGAAGACATCAATGACCAGTCCCCCCAGTTCACCAAGTCGGAGTACACAGCGGGTAAGGGGTGCCAAGGGCTAGCAGGGCACCAGGAGCCAGAGATAC
>NW_008689209.1:18975-24508 GCF_000695815.1 Acanthisitta chloris
GGCCCCAGATCCCTTTCCCATCTCTCTTTCAAAGGAGTTGCCACTGATGCCAAGGTGGGATCGGAGCTGATCAGGGTGGTCGCAGTGGATGCTGATGTCGGCAATAACAGTCTGGTCCTGTACACCATCTTGGGCATCCGCTACATCAAGCAGCACTCCAATGACTCTGAGGAGGTGGCCAACATCTTCAGCATCGGTAAGTACCCTGCATGCCATGGGAGCACAGGGCCTTGGCGAGAGATGTCCCTGTGGCCAAAGATGTCGCCATGACCGGGGTCACTATTTCCAGGCATGTCACTGTCCTTCCCTCAGGAACCTTTGATGGGATCCTGCGAACCTTCGATCTCTTCACGGCCTACAACCCCGGCTACTTTGTGGTGGATATCATGGCTTCTGACCTGGCGGGCCACAATGACACGGCCATTGTGGGGATTTACATCCTGCGGGATGACCAGCGGGTCAAAATCATCATCAATGAGATCCCTGACAAAGTCAGGCAGTTTGAGGAGGAGTTCATTAGTCTTCTCTCCAACATCACAGGAGCCATCGTCAACTCGGATGATGTGCAGGTAGCCATCCACCTTGGAGGTTGCTTCGAGGGGTAGGTAACCTTCCACATGGTATCTGGAAGGTGTCCTTTAGGGTGTCCTATCTGTATAAACCGTAGACACCCCTGAGCTCTGAAGGTGATGGATATACCCCAGGCTGGGGTGTATCAAAAAGGTACAGATTGATGCTGGAGGCCAGGCTTGAGGGTCTCTTGACATGCTATAACACCTTGGGGCATACTCTGGAGGAGACACCTCTCCCACAGTTCAGACCTTGCTGTCTCTCCCCAGTTCCATGTTGACAAGAAAGGTCGCGTGAATTTCGCACAGACGGAGCTGCTGATCCATGTGGTGAACAGGGAGACCAACCGCATCCTGGATGTGGAGCGGTACGTCCCCTGGCCCATCACCCACCCATTGCCTGGCCCCTTGGGTTCTCAGGGACTCTCATTAATGTCAAGATGCCCAAGCAACTCTTCTTGTCCCAGGGTTATTCAGATGATAGATGAGAACAAAGAGCAGCTGAGGAATCTCTTCAGGAACTACAATGTGCTGGACGTGCAGCCTGCCATCACTGCCCGGGCACCAGACGACCTCTCAGCTCTGCAGGTAACAACCCAGCTAGGGCTGGAGGTGCTGCTTGCAGGTGGGGTGAGGTCCCTTCCGATGGGGACTGGTCATGGACTGGAGTGGTGATTCACCTGTATAATTTTGAGGCTGTGCCCATGGCTGAGTGCTGGTTCAGTGACACAGATTTCCACCACCCTCTCTCTCTCCTAGATGGTAATTATCGTGCTGGCTGTTCTGCTCTTCCTGGCTGCTATGCTCTTCATCCTCATGAACTGGTACTACAGGACAGTGTGAGTAATGTCTGGGCTCTGGCCCACCAGCCACAATGTCCTCACAGGCGAGGGGGACCCTTGTGGCTGCTCCCTGCTCTGGAAATGCTGGCAAGCAAAGGAGGGCATCAGCTTCCCAACACTTCCAAAATGTATGGTTTTAATATGCCCCTCCAGGTTCACCAGCCTTATGGAATACAAGGGTATCCCTGTGTGAAGGGTTATTGCAAATATATGTGTCCTCTCCTTTCCAGCATCTTCTCTGTTTTCCTCCCTGATCTGCTGTATTTCTTTCGCAGGCACAATAGGAAATTGAAAGCCATCGTGGCTGGCTCCACTGGTGAGCGGTGTTTGGTGTGTCCCAGCTGCATGAGCGAGTGGGGTGCATGGAGAGCACAGTGGGGGTACACAGGGAGATGCAGGGGATGCCACAGGGTGTATATCAGAAGCAATCCTGCCCAGGGCAGCACGATGGTGGGAGGCTTTTCTCAGCATCCAGGCTCTGCAATATCAGCCACATCCCAGCATGTTTCTTACACCACAGGCACCTTTTTGGTTGCCAAGTTTCCCTCCCTGATAAAGAAGTGTCACTCCATGGTTTGCTTCTCAGCCCACTAATGTGTCACCCTGTAATCCCCATCTCTGCCTTTTTCAGGGAACAGAGGCTTCATGGACATCATGGACATGCCAAACACCAATAAGTATTCCTTTGATGGGTGAGTGCTTCTGTTCCTTCCCCTCCCTGGTGTGCCACCTCACAGGCTGCTCCCAAGAGAGGGATGCCTGTATTTTGTAGCCAGGGCTGTGCCAGAGTTGGAGACATGATGCCCCTCTGCTCTGTTCCATGTGGAACATGACTCTGGCCCTGGGACGTGTGTTTGCCTTGAGAGCTTTCAAGGCTAAATAGTCTCTGCCAATCCTGGCTAGGTTTAGGGTAAGCAAGTAACAGACAGGTGTTGACACACATCTGGATCCAGAGCAGCCAAATTCATACCTGCACAGGGCAGGAGGAGGCAGTGCAACCTCAACATCCAGGCTCTGGATGGAGTTAAGGATGCTGCAGGTTTTTGCCTGCACTGATGTCTGTTTTTCTCCTCTGGGCAGGGCCAACCCGGTGTGGCTGGATCCCTTCTGCAGGAATATGGAGCTGGCAGCACAGGCGGAGCACGAGGATGACCTACCAGAGAACCTGAGTGAGATCACTGACCTGTGGAACAGCCCTGCCCGCACCCATGTGAGACACAGCCCCTGCCAGGACACCTTCTCCCCACATCTGTCACCCACGTCACCTCCTCAGCCACTCTCTCCTCCCACAGGGGACCTTCGGGAGAGAGCCTTCCGCTGCCAAGCCCGAGGATGATCGCTACCTGCGGGCAGCCATCCAGGAGTATGACAACATTGCCAAGCTGGGGCAGATCATGCGGGAGGGACCCATCAAGGTGAGTGTTGAGTGCAGGCATCCTCCACCAAGGGGTCTTTTCCTACAGCTACACCTTCCAGGTTCACAGCTGCAGCACAGGAGGGTGATGTTGCTCCAAAAAATGCTGGGATGAGGCCAGGCTCCCTCTGATCAAACCATCTCCCTGGATAACCCACGGTCTCTCCCCCTCCACCCAGGGCACTCTCCTGAAGGTGGTCCTGGATGATTACATGCGCTTGAAAAAGCTCTTTGCCCAGCGGATGGTGCATAAGGCCACTGCCAGTCAGGGGGACCGCTCCTCGGTCTCGGAGGTAGAGGGAGTGTGCATGGACATGGGGAGATGTTTGCCGTGCCCTCTGGGATGCAGTGTATCTTCCCAGCCCCACAGGTTGTTGTTGCTCTCTGTGGCCTTGGTTCCCCGCAGTGGTCTCCCCAATCCCTGCTTGACCAAAATGAGCCAGATGTTGGTTTTCCACTGAAGTTGCTGGGTGCCCACAGTGCCCTAGCTCTGATAATCCACCATATTCCTCTGAGCATCAGCAGCACCCTTGGTCTCTCTCACCCTGGGGGAGGACACCCCTCTTTGCAGGGTGGGCTCTGTCCATCAGCTCTCCATCTCTGCCAAGGCTGGCCAGAAATGTGGAGGACCCTCTTTCCTCCCTTCTCCTCTGAGCCTATCAACTCAGCAGGTTTTTGAGGCAAAAAGACTGGGATAGAGGGTGTTGGTGCAGGAGGGCTGGTGTGGGGAGAAGCAACTCCTCCTGCAGCCTTCCCCCTCTTCATGGGGCAGAGAAGAGAGGAGATCGGTGGGAAAGGAGGTGCCTTTAAACCCTTCTGCCTTTCATCCATGCTTGCCCTTATCCAACCTTCCTTCAACTTCTTTCTCTGTATGCCTCCTGCCCCACCACCCTCATGCAACCTCAAATCCCAGCCCGGGTACAAATTTCTCCATGGCCACTGCGGGACACACCACCTGGCTGGCAGCCTGTGCCCACCTGATGAGCAAGCATTCTGGCTGGAGATGATCATCACACTGGTGATCCTCATCACCATGCTCTGAGGGTGCTTCAGAAGAGGAGGGTTCGTCCCTCCCACTGGACTCCAGCATTGCAGGAGGTTTGGAGTGAGGGAAGTCAGGAGCTACTCTGGCCACAGTGGTTATTCCCCCATTCCATGGACCTTTTGCAGCTGATCCAGAAGGAGCTGGAGGAGGAGGAGGAGGAGCGCAGTCCCAGCCAGGGCAGCCTCCGCTTCCGACACAAGCAGCCAGTGGAGCTGAAAGGTCCCGATGGCATCCATGTGGTGCATGGCAGCACGGGCACACTGCTTGCCTCCGACCTCAACAGCCTGCCCGAGGATGACCAGAAGGTGCTGGGTCGCTCGCTGGAAACTCTGACCACCGACTGCGGGGGCTACAGCGACCACAATGCCCGCACTGAGTCAGCCAAGTCCACCCCCCTGCACAAGATGCGGGAGGTGATCATGGAGAGCCCTCTGGAGATCACCGAGTTATGACAAGTGGTGGTGGTGGTGGTGCTCCTCTAGGCAAGCCGGGGCCGGCGGGGATGAAGCACAGACCAGGGGGGGCCATGGTGGGGGCCAGGGGCACCCCGAGACCGGTGCTTAGCCCCCTCTTCCCCTGCAGAAGGAGTCCAGGCTAACCGGTGTGGACCGCTCCGGTAGCCTTGGAGAGCTTGGCCCCGGGAAAGGGCTCTCAGGACCGGAATGCTTTTACTCACCTGTCATTTATCCATGAAAGCATTAAATTTTTTTTATTATTAAAAAAGGGTTTTTTTAAAAAAAAAGGAAAGAAGGAAAGAAAAGCTAAATGAATCCAATGAGTCCAGGTTGGACAGGGAGGAAGGTGCAGGAAGGATGCAAATGATGTGACACCACAGCATCCTCAGGCACAGGCTGGGGACAAGCAGCTGTCACAGCTCAACCACGGGTGTGGGGAGGGCCAAGGCAGTGTGGGAGAGGCCGAGTTCATTTGGCATTAATGTCACCTTTCCGGGAAGGAAAGACCCAAAAAATAAAAAGGCGAAGACATTTCTCCATTTTGCTGGCTTTTTGCAATGTTGAAAAAGAGAGACTGACAATAACTGGGGCTTCTGGATGTGGAGTACTCGTGTTTGTCTTTTGTTGCCCTTTTCTTTCCCCTTCTCTCTTGCTTTTGGATTTGTTTGTTCGGGGGTTTGTTTCCAGTCATAACCTTGTGGAGCGTTTCGGGCACGGTCTGTTACAGGACTCAGAAATACACCATCTCTGGCTTTGGGTAATCTGTCTGTCGTCCTTCCTCCCTGTATCCATCACATCCAGATCCTCTTTTGAAGAGAAAATCCTCATTTTACCTTTAATTCACCCCTCAATCCATTATCTTTGTGAGATGCTGCCCTGGGTATTGCTTGCTGTGCCCTGGATTTTGGGAAAAGCATTAACTGTCCTCCAGGTTTATCCACATCCCACCTTACAGCCCCCAGCACAGGGAGGAAGGAGACAACCAGCCAGGCTCACGGGAAGAGTTTATTTGCAACAAGATGCTCCTGTGCGCACACAGGTCTGGGCACTGTGTGCGTCTCCCCTCGTAGAGTGGGAGGGACAAGCCAGCACCTCACTGCACCTCAGCACCATGGCTGGGTCCACACAGGACCCCGTGGTGGGGATGGGTGTGTGAAAGGAAATCTTTCCCCCTGTATTCACTCATTTTTATGTTCAAGGAATACTTT
>NW_008689210.1:0-490 GCF_000695815.1 Acanthisitta chloris
AGCCCCACGCGTGACGCTGGCATAGGGCCAGGTGGCACCGAGCACCCGCCCGGGGCACGTCCCTCCTGACACATCTCTTGTCCACAGCTCCTGCCCGCTGTCTGCAGCCCCTGCCAGCCCCGCGGTTCCAGCCCCATGCACCCCCTCCCATCCCCCTCCTTCTCCTCTCCTCCTCCTCTTAATTCTGGCATCCTTATCTTATTCATCTGGCAGAGAGATACTACAATAAAATGAAATTCAAAGCAAGTTACAGCAGGACTGAAAAGTCCTAGTTATCAATGACAGGAAGGGTGCTTAGAACGAGTTAGACATCCTCAGCTTGTACCCATGTAGTATGTAGGTCTGGACTCTGGCAAGGACCATTGTAACCCAAGCTTGTCCACAGAAAATAATTTTCCCAGGTCAGAATGTGCAAACAGCAGACTGACTACCAAGCTGATGAGCTGTTCCTGAAGGGCTGCAAAATTCAGCCCCAGCCCCAGGTCATCAC
>NW_008689211.1:0-388 GCF_000695815.1 Acanthisitta chloris
AGTATTCTTTCTCTCTCTTGGATTTGCCCCCAAGGAAGCTCATCATAACAGTGGAAACAACAGCAACAGCTACTGCTCCCACCATGCTCCCAATTGCTACCTTGACCTGTAAAGTAAAACACAGGCTGGAAGCATGATAAGCACTTTTATTTGCCCCCAGGCCAGCTCATGAAGAGCAGAGAGAGATACTCAAGGCAAATAAATGAATGAGAGACATCTTCCTCATAGGCAGGAGGGGAACAACCACGATTTGAGGGATTTGAGCCTTATGCTGTGGCATTCAGTAAGAGGCCACTGTCAGGCTGCACACAGAGCACAATGACCCTCCTGGCCCAGGGTCTCTGGTGAGGCCAGACATAGGGCTGGTTTGGACCCCATCCAGGGACTT
>NW_008689212.1:0-2562 GCF_000695815.1 Acanthisitta chloris
GTGGCACTTAGTGCCATGGTCTACTAGTGATGGTAAGGTTGGACCCAATCATTGAGGTCCCTTCCAACCCGGTTGATTCTATGATTCTATGATTGTGACCAGTGGCTCTGAACCTAATACAGCAAATGTTTACAGAAAATTCAATTCCAACCTGCTCTGGTCAGATCTGTTGTTACCTCAGCCCTTCGTGCCCCATGTTGGGTGCCAGATAAGGCTGTCGTGGTTTAGCAGTGCTATTCCCTAATTTAGTGTTTCTACTGAACCCCCCCAAGACCACACACTGCTAGCTCACTCCACCTCCTTCCCCTGCAGCAGGATGAGGGAATTGGAGGCACAAAAGGTAGAGTTCACGGCTTGAGGTAAGAAGAGTTTACTAAGAAAACAGCAATGAAGTGAGAAAAATGAACAGTAACAACTGTGTTACTAACAGTACACAAGACAGGAAAACGACTCACACACAATCGCTCACCGTGCAGGACCCAGCACTGCCTCTCCACACACACTGTGCTGGACCAAACCTGCCCTGGAAGAAAGAGTAACCCCCGCCCTCTCCATATGATATGAGGTGGTATAGAATAACCCCAGGGTCCTAGTGTGCCCTCCTGGCTGTTGCAAAAGTTAACTGGGTCTTGGCCAGAACCAGGACACTGGTGTCCACATCAAAAACAAAACCAACAACAAACAAACCAAACCAGCAAATACACATACTTGTGTACACAAGTATTTTAATTAACATTTAATTCACAGTCAGAGTATTTACCATGAATGGTAATTTCCCTGTTGCAGAGAGAGATTTAAAGCAAACCTGAATGTTGTTTCATGTTTTCCACTGAGTTACAGAATATACAGTTTTTACCTGGATTGCTTTTATTTTTGCTTTTCTTATCCTTTTTTATCACAGGGTAAGTGCAAAACCACTGCTGTTGTTGAAGCTACACCTAGAAGTCACCAAAATCCATTCAGAGTAATAGGTAAAGCGAGCATTTTACACAGGGACAGGGACTATATTTTCATGGAGAGATAACTCTTTTTATTGGCATTATATAAACTCATTGTAAACAGTACGACTGTTCCACATCATCTGAGATGTAAGGACTGCAACTTTTAGACGCACTCAGTGCACATAAATGCTCCCACTGAAGTCACAGTTTCTCAAAGGTCATACAGCCTGCTTTTCTTCCCCTTAAACAAAAGAGCCTATCATATTCAAAGATGCTTTTGGAGTGATATAATCCAAATTTAGATGAAGATCAAGTAGGACAGCAGAGTTCTGCATATTAGCATCTACTAAATTGGCTCTTCCTTGCCCAGTAAGAGAGCTCTATCAGAAACAATTCCAAACTGCTCCCTACCACTAACTGTTTCATTGTTTTCTTATTTCACCATTCCTGTGTTCATCTTATTTCCAGACTTCAGCCTAGGAATAGTGTTCAGAGACAGCTATATTGCAATAAACATTTTACAGTTGATGTAAAGGCAGAGTATTTAGGGATGGTAATGTTTTGGGCTTTTTTTCAGATTTTACAGGTGTAGAAGTACTGGGAGATACTAGTTTACTGGCTTCTAAAGACCAGAGAGACCAAAGATTGAAAGACAACTAGCATTTGTGTTTCTCTGGTAGGCCTAAAATGAACTAATCCATAACCTTCTCAGGCTCCAAGGCAGCAATGGCTTTCCAGTCAGCATGACCCACTCACCCCTAGATGATTTCCATCCCTGGCGGACTACTGTCCATTCCAACTCCTCAGTCCTAAGGATGGCAACAGCTACAGCCATGGGTGGCTTGCAGTCTGTTTTTTATCAGTGTTCAGATCTTTTTGTGCCTTTGTGTGTTTGTTATTATTATAATATGTTTCGTTTTCTCTGGTTTTCACTTCTATCTCACTTTCTCCCTTGCATTTAGTCCTCCTTCTTACATTTGTCCAGCTGGTTTTAACTCCCTGATGCAGTAGTTTGGTATGCAGTGGCATTTAACAGCCTTTTTCACCCTTCAGTTTTGAATTGATTTCTCCTTCCATGCAATCTTCTGCTCACAAAATAGCAGCTGCAAACCCTGCATTCACCCTGGGGCTGGGAAGATAGGTATCCTCTTCTGAGGCTGAATAATCAGGCAGTGGGGGATGCGAAAGCTCCCTGAAAAATGCCAGCTTCTCCAGGGAGGCTTTGTGATGCTTACAAGCCCTACTTTGCCTGAGGAAGCAAAGCCTCAAGGTCGCTCCCAAGCCCGGGATCTGCACAAAGCAGGGTATTGTGCCACCACTGACCCAATTGATCAGCTCATGGCTTTTACTTATTCATGCAAATACAGCAGTTCTGGATGTGGCCTTAAGCCTCAAGTATCACTGAGCATCATGTGAAGCTTCACCTACAATAAAAAATATTAATTTGTGGGAGAGCATGGAGAGAGAGTGGTTAAATAAGAAGTCATCTTCATTTTTCAATTTTCCAGGAGCTGATTTCTGTGACCAGCTCCAGGCATTTTCCTTGTGATCTCTGCCATTTTTCCTCTGTCCATCCCTACAACTACACTAATAAGGTGATAAGGGGAAGAAAGCACTAAAG
>NW_008689213.1:0-10160 GCF_000695815.1 Acanthisitta chloris
AAGCCAGCAAAATCATAGCTTGCTTCATTCCTATTGAAACAGATGCTCAAAGGAGGCATTGTAAGGCTAAGTGGAGAAATTATACAAAATGTATTTTAACCATCAAAATGGCTTGAACAATCAGAAAGCAGGGAAAATCATGTTTCTATGCTTTCAAACTAAATCAAGAAAACTGAAAACAAATGGGAATAATAGTAATTAGATGTGAATTCTCACCCATGCCCTAAACCAGTCTGTTTGGACTCATTCTATGTATTAAATCCTGGAGGCTACAGGTCTTTATTTTTGCAGGCCCTGCATCTTCTGTAACATGCAAAGGTTGTTCAAAGAATTGTAAGCCATCAACCAAGGTGTCCCAATCCACAAAAACGGAGATTTAGTGGGTTTTTTTCAGTCTCTCACACAAGGTCTGCCTAAACATATACATTGCCATTTTCTTTACAACAATGTTAGGCATTTTGATGTCATTGCTCAGATGGGCAAACTTATATCTACATGGATAGTTTTTAATAGCATTAGCTACTACAATGTTTCACTGTAGCTGCTTTATCTTGATTGTGATGGGGGAAAAAAGTCATTAACCAATTTGATGACTGGTTAAGGAAAGCTCATGTCTAAAACCATTAGGCTCATCTCAGCTATTCTTGTCAAGCTCCGTATGGTCTCTATAGGAAACAATTACCACATTATAAGGAAAAGTGAATTCCTGTCCAGCTTGTTCAGTTTCTGGTGGAGTTTGGACCTGCTCTGTTCATTCTGCTATTTTGAAGTCACTCTTCTCATTTTTAATAACTTTATAAACAGAGCAATGAACAGGGCTATTGTCTCCTGCTGTGTCTGATTTACATCTGTATTAAATACTCCTTATATCTCCCTCCAGCAGTATAGAGCACCTTCAAGGAACCCTGTGAAACTCAGCCTAACTGACAATGCCCGAATGAAGTAAAGGAGTCACATTACAAAGGGAGAAGTTAGGCTCTCTAGCATTTAAAGGGAGGGGGAAAGTGAATTACAAGCCATACAGACTGATTTTATTTTTTACATGCATGGCAATAATCCATAAATTGACATTTTATCTATAAATTTCTTAGGAACATTAAGTAATAGCTTTCCAGTCTTGTGTTCAGAATTGACACACACTGAACTCAAAATGCTATAGTGGACTTGTGGCAGGGAAGTTACAGGAATCCTTGGCATCCAAGGCTTAGGCATTGGTAATTTGGTGGCAGAAAAAGGGTAATTCAGACCACAGCATTTTTATCATCACGCTATGTAAATCAATGCAGATAAGATACAGGTATGGCATACAAGATAAATATATACAAGGATAAATGAAAACCCCTTTATTCAGTCTACAACATGTTACCTGCACTCCCCAAGATCAATAGTAAAAGAAGCTTCCTACAGTTTTTCCATAGAGAAATCTGATGAGGATCATAATTCAAGTCAATAAATTAAGGCTGTTAAAAGAATGAATAGAAATATTAACTTATTTCAGATTCAGGTTAGTCTAACTTGTTTTACTGAAACACAGTGGCTGCAGAGGGTATCATAAACTGCTCATGGGCAAGACTGTCCTCTGCTGTACACTTCCAGCCATTTTTTACATCACCGTTGCAGTGCTTTGAGCAATATGGTTCTAGGCTTTACGCATAGTAATTGTTCCACGTGCTAAGAGATATCCTACATGCCACAGGCAGATGAAACTTGTCTTCTTACCTGAACTTCGACTGAACAGATGATTATTTTACTTTGAGGCTTTTCATTGAGTGTATTTATAGGAAAATATCATTCATTGAGAATGAATGTGAATCCAGAGAGTAACTTATATATGTTGCAAAATTACATTCTAGAGTGACTTCAGCATTTCAGAAAAAGAATAGAAGACACATTAATCTGTAATCAAATTTAAGATTAATTCTCTGCTTGTCAAAATTATTTTTATTAGCCTTAGCATGCATCTTATACAGTATAAAAATACAATGAGGAACAAAAACCCACCATGCATTCACCAGGTAATTTTTCAAACACATAATAAAACTGTACTCAATAAAAAAGGGTAGAATCACTATCCAGCCTGAAAATCTGGTAGTCAGGCTATTTGTAGTGATCTCATGGTTCTGCTATGATTCAGGAATATAGAAATCATTAAAATGCTTTCATTGATCCCTGATGCTTTTACTCTATGCAAGAGGCATGCAGCTTAAATACCGAGTTATACAATAGGCTTTAACCTTCTGCCATGACTCCTTCCTGAGTCGCTTTGGCTTGGGGAGGGAAGCAAATGGTAAATCTGAACCTCAACAACAAAAAATTTAGCAACTGGTTAGGGCAAAATGTTTTGAAAGGCTTGACTACCATGACTATCACATTTGAGTGAATAAACGGTATTCTGAAGGCTCATCACCTTTTTATATTGATGGGAAAGCATTCAGCTTTGCCTTGCCAAAAATAGGTTGTGCAACCCCTGTACAGATTGGTGCAGGTAAGAGCTGAGGAATAAAATAAGTCGGGGAGGGCAAGAGCCTTTCTTATTAAAACTGAGTAATTCATCTGTATTTCACCCTCAATAGCCATTGATGCTCATTTACATGCAACATTACATGACTGTTGCTGCTTTGAAGACAATTAAATTGTAAACATTGGGTTCCATTCCTTGTGTTTTTATTAAGCTAACAGTTAACAAAAACAGCAACTAAAAGCAAAAATAATAAATAAGCAGATGCAACAAGTACACACTAACTCATGAGCTCTATATTCCCACTGAAAAGTAGCAATTGCTGTCCTGCATAGCTGCTTCCAGAGCCATCAGAACTTGTCCTACTCACAGGAATCAAAAGAAATAATAAACTTTGTGGCATTTAAAAAAAGGAAACACTTCTCTAAGTTCAAGAACAGGCTTTTCTACCTCCTGAATCTTTCTGCCAGCTTCCTTTCAAATGGCAGCAATCAGGTGACTGCAAGCAAGGTAAGCTACAGAGCTGGCCCCAACACCAGCCGGCTGCCACCATTTTCAGGCTGTTGGAAGTGTTTAGTTGCTTCTATCTCTCTGCCACCTCAAAAATACTCTTTCTGATGAATTTCATTTGTGACAAGTCTGTGCTGATGGCCCCTCAGCCCCACACAAGCACCATTTCTGTTAGCAGAGGTGAATACCTCTGTTTTGTGTCCGCTGCAAAATTTGAGGCACCATATCTGGATTCCATTAGCACAGGGTTTTAAAGGGAAGTATCTCCCTGCAGCTAACTACTCCTTGCCTATCCAGCAAACACATTACCTCAGATGCCCAGCCCCACTGTCTTGATCAGGTAATTCCTGATGCCTAGAAAGGAATGCTGGTTGTGCATTCCCATCTTTGAAAGTTTACCACAGTAACTTTAAATTAATCAGATAAAGAAATAGAAAGAAAACAAGATGCCAGAACTAAGGAAGCAGTGCTTACATCATGAGAGGTTTGCTTGCAAGCTTATTTCAAACCTAAATCAGGAACAACCATCTAGTTCTCTCCAACACTGCCAAATTTTTTTCCAAGCTCTACTAAAACTTTAAGCAGCACAATCACAACAGTAGGTCCTGTAGCATTCAGTGATAAACATTTACCAGAGCAAAGACAACACACATTTCTAAATTTAAAAACCAAGCAAGAAAAATAACTTTTCTTTTTGCAATATAAAATCAAATCTGTCAGTCCTTTATTTCTTTCATATTTTTTTAAGATAAGTTTTAAATTAACTACTATGCTGGAAATACATCGGAGGGATTAATTCTTCCATTCAGATTTGAAAGATTAACTCTTTAATTATTAAATTGCACCAACAGCTGATGACTTGCTGTGCAGTCTATTTTTAAGAGTACATGAAAGATTAGTGTAACCAGAATATCCAAAATAAGAACATTTAGCAAAACTCTGCCATGCAGTAATAGGAAATTAGTGTTTGAGACCTGGTATATCAATTTACAGTTAATGCCAGGCTTGCTCTCAGTGGGGCTCAGGTCACTTTTTAATGGCCTTCGACAGCTGCACACACACAACCCTCCCCTCCCCAAACCACCATGCAACACACAAGTATTGTTAGCAACTGTGGGGATGATTCAAATCCCTGCTAAAAAGATTTGATGTCTAGTTTACATTAAAAATTGAATATTCACAAAAAGAAGGCTATCACAAGTTTGTCTTCTAAAAAAATGAAGGAGGTGGGAGGGAGCTATTTCAAACTGGGATTGATGCATTTCTCTAGAGGCACTAGCAGGTCCTTTTGAGGTCGTGCTAAAATCCCGTTGCCCATATTCCAGAGGATTTGTGCTTCACAGAGCTCCAGTGTGAGGGGAAGAGAGGGAGGAACAAGAAAGCCTTCCAAAGCATCATGCTCTGCTTACTGCTTACTGCTACTCCTTGCAGACTGAACTAAGTCTCTAACAGAGGTGTTGGCCCTCCAGGAACCATAGGTGGGTTAGTAAAAGAAAAGCCCCTCATGCTGGTCACTTTCTCCCCTGAGGATATCCCAAATGTCTCATGCTGCCTGTAAAATTCAGTGATTTCTGTGAGAAGATTCTCAGAAACCTCTCTGCATCTGTTTCCTTAAAAAATTCAGCATGTCTAAACCCACCAGATCACATCCTTCCCTTTAAAGGAACAACATCTCATTGTGCAATAATTCACATTTTCTGCATCCTGTCTGTAGACAGAAAGTCTAGTAAAGGTTTCCCTCAGTGAATTATGTTTTTCAGAGTATCCTTCTGAAAACTGCACCCCATGAAGTGTTTCCTGCTGTATGTTGACCTACTAGCTTCAGGTTACAAGGACCTGACATAACATACTAATACCAAACACAAGTTACCTCGTTTAAAAAACTCCTTTAACTTAAATGAAGTAATACCACAGAACTCACTCCATAGACCTGACTAAGCTGAGACATGAGGACACATGAAAAAAAATAAGTGCTGGTAAGTTTATGTGACCCTTTGAGAATTTGTTTCATTTCTCTGGTAACTTCTGCACTAAACTGAGGCAGCAGAGGACTCACACACAACAGCAGCCAGCTGAGACAGTACGCAGCAATTGATCAGCTTTGAAACAAGAATTACAGCCCTAGCATGCATTAGCAAAGCAGCAGCACAGCAAGAGTTAAGAGCTTGGGCTGTGCTTTACTGGTGGGAATAGTTTGGGAAACAGAAATAGTAGGAACAGGATCCTTTACAATGACTTCAGCTTTTATTAACGTATTTTACAGGACATCCCAGTTAAGCCAGACAGCTTGTTTACAATAGGGTCCTGTCCAAGGATAGCTTAAAACCATTATATAGTACATACAGAAGGACAGTACAGTCCCAGTACAAGCTACCAGGAGGCAGTAAATCATGTCAAAGCCTCGTGTTACACCTGATTAACTGCTTGGCTCCAGTACTACAACCTGTTTCAAAAATGCTTGCTTCAGTGTAGTTAAGAGTTGTCAGAGAATTTATGTCATCTGATGACAAGTTACATGAAATAGTGCCCCAGTGTATCATTTAAGAAGCATTACTTGGCATGAGCTGCAAAAGTCTGTGCTTGACACCTGCAGTATCCTCTGGTAGTATGTATTCCTTAAAAGTGAACTCCATTTAGATGTCTCATTTGCTAGGAGAAATCACATCACCTCTGTCCCAATGGGATCACCTGAGCCTGGACTACAACTCTATCTGAATCACATTTCATGAAACACATACAAAATTGTTATCACTGATGAGTCAGTCCACCCTCAACATGGTCACTGCAATTAAACTCAAGTTCCCACAAAATCTTCCTTGATTCTGTGAAATGGATAAAAAAATACATATCCTCATAAAACTGAGAAAGTTGCATTTTTTACTAAACATACAGGCCAGCAAGTGGACCAAAGGATGAAATTTTTACACCACCTGAACACAAAGGAAACCTTATTTCTGTGAAGTCCAAATGCCACTAAAGAGGAAAATTTCAAAAGCATCCTAAGGTGCACAGATTGGATGCCTGTCAAACACACACAGTACTATGAAAACCAAGCAATAATCTTCATGAAGTCTGTGTTTGTAGGACTGTCAATCAGCAAGATGTATGGCATTATCTGGGATGTCATGCATCTTGATAAAGAGTCAGAGGCCTGTAAGTCAGCAAAAGTGTTTAATCATAGAATCCATTAGCTCTGACTCTGTATGTGTGGCTTTTTCTCAGAGCCGTGCAGGAACTTAGCAGAAATATGGAAGTCAATTCTCACACTAATATCTTCCACATCACACACACAAACAAATCCAATGTTTCCATGGGGTTCCTCATGCTTGGCCAGCAGGAGGCTTGTTTATTCTCCTTTATAAGATGAAGTGATCACCACCTGTTTTTAAAGTGAAGTCTTATTACATCTTTCCTTAGGCAGGGCCAGATATCCTTCAGCTTTACTCTAGATTTCATAAACTGGTGAGCTGGTCTGTACTTTAAGTCTCTGCAGGATGCATAAACTCAGTAAATCGGAGAATATCTTGCATTTAGCATGTTACAGCACACATGATGGGTTGAGTGCCTGAATTCCTCCACTTGCTTATTGAGGTAATTTCTTACTGTAACGATTATATCACCAGAAAGCATTTTCTTCTAATATTGAACAGGGAGTTTAATTAAAATAAGAATAAGCTTTCTAAAATAACAGCAGAACAGCAAAGCACACATCTCTGGACTGCAAACATTTTTACCTGCTTTTCTGCTCAGTCATAACAGCATTTCCACAGCTATCACAAGAGCAGCTACTAAGAAATGGAAAGCCTGATATGAAGTCACTTTTCCCTGGTAGAAGATGGCAAAAATTCCTTCTGGTTTTAGTATGGAGTAAGATCCAAACTAAATACTAAGGCCATGGTGAAAAAGATATGAAAAATCCTTTAGAAATCTAGATATGTAAATACAGGTCATCCACAAGCTGTAGTGACATTTAAGAGAGAAGAGAGATTCTGAATGGTACCACTGTAGTGGCCTTTAGACACAAGCACCTGAGGAAATTATAGGAAAGAAAGAAAGCAGCACCTGTTCCTTAGCGAGGTATGACATGAGACATAAGCGCCAAGCACCAGAGACCTGCAATATGAAATGGAAACGCATACAACAGCATCAGGGGGAAGCTTTGGGGTAAGCAATCAGTGCTGGGAGAAGTATTTGCTAATGCTGAGGCCAGCTTTGCAGAGGACTTTTCTCTCTGAATCCTGAATGGCACAGGACTTGTCTTACTGATGTTATAGCTTCAAGGCATGGTAGCTCTGACAGGGCCATCTCTAATGCTGCCACATTTTGGGAGTCAGAGCTCACAGCTGCTTATCTGGGGAAGGAGGAAGCGTAAGTGAAAGAAAAGCAGCTCAGCCATCACTGAGCTCAGCAAGGCCAAACACAAGTGCTCACATGGTTTAGCAAATAGCTCTCCAGGCCTTCAGGTGGGTTATAGCCAAAGAGCTGCACTGCCACAATAGAAGCTACTGGGCACTGTGTACCAGTTCAGACACAGCACAGAAGATCTTCTTTGTTGCTACAGGTCATGCTAACTGCGTGGCAGAAAGAGCTGCCACGATGTAGGGGCACTGCTATGTCCAGGAAGGTGCTCACAAGTTGCCACTGCCATTTAGTTGCCCTTTACAGTGCTCAGCATACTGTGCAACCTTGAACCTTGCAGATTTGAGGTGACCATTTCAATTTGCTCTATTTGGAAAACATAAAATTAGTTAATAACTCTTAGCCAGCTTGCTAATTTCCAGGCGCTTTTATTTAACAGCAAGAAAAATCAGAGGTTCAGTCTCAACTAAAGTTTCAGAAAATTTAGCTTTTCAAAGTTCAAGATGCAGCTGAAAATCTGACAAAAGCTGGCTGTGCTCATTGCCTTGCTTAATCATCTGCAAACGCATTAAGTGGAAGCAGCAGTATGTGCCTACATGGACTCAGTGACTAAGTGCAGATATTACTTATATATGATTTTCTTTTCCTGGTGTTGCAATTCTTCACCCAGAGCATCAAATACCAGAGCCATGATGTGTAAACACCACTTGTCCTATTGGGCTGTACTCTACCATTCTAGGTTTCCAAAAAGCTGTGTGCTTCTGGTAATTCAGCCTGTTCCAGGCACTCATAAGACAGAATTGAACGGAAACTTCTGTATTCCTTTAAAATGGATCCATGCAATTTTCAAATCGACTTTCAAAAATGCACCAAATTTACCCAGGGGAAATAAGCTACCAACTTGGATTGCTGCCTGAAATAATTATATAGATAGCTCAGAGTGTCTGGTGTAGTGATGAAAGAGAAGAGACTAGCAGGCTTCACAGCAATAACTTGGTTTAGTAAATCCCACACTTCCCCTTCCACAACAGAAAGTTTGACGTCACCTAGATCCATAAATACTGTACTGAATATGTTGGTTTTCCCAATTTAGGAGTTCCTGCAAAGGAAACATGCCTATAGCAGAGGACTAGGCTACTGCTCTCATTTATTTAGACTACCTGCAGATCTGTGACTTTATCATTACTTCACTACACAGCTTTGTAAGAAGCAATTTTACAGCAAATAAGTTTACCTTCTCTTAAAAAGGCATGTACATTCAAGGGCAGTACTGAAGGGCAATTAAAGTTTTGCTTTGCCAGTGTACCAGATCAATTCTTGCTGAGGAACAGCACAAAGATAGGTAATGGACTTGAGGATGTCTCAAAACCAGAGTGTTGTGAGCTGAACTGTCTAAATACATAGCAAGCCTCAATATCCTGGCAAGCTTTCTCTTATTTAACTTCAACAGAACGCAATGTCTGAGTTCCCTGTGTAGCTGGGCATAGTTTTATGAAGTTCTGAAAAACAGGCCTTTGGGGTTTTCTATATATTTCCTTTAAATTCAATATTCATGTGATTGTATGACACTTAAACAATATAGTGGCAAGTTTTAACATGTGCAATGAAATGGTATTTCACTACCTCCAAATATTCGGCAGGATGAGATATCAGAGACATTTGTCCTGACTATATTTTTCCTCTACTGAAACTACACCTACAGTATTTCAGCATTAGAACAATTTGCACTTGCATCATCTTTTCATTTATTAATAAAAAGAACCACAACTTGACCACTGTTTCTACAAGCAGCTCTTGCTCAATTAAAATTCTATATCCAAACAGATTTATTTTACACCCTGTTTTGTCATTAAAGTAATTAATTCCAGACGATGAGCAAAACTGAGTGACTGCTCATGACTCTGAACTCCTGTTTTAAATTGATGTTCCACAGTTGCTTTCCATATAGTCAAGGTCAATGGGAAAGAGATAGAAAAAAATGAATTGTTAACATTTCACAGAAGGATTAAGAAAGTTACATACAAGAAAGTTTGCTTCAATGCTAACATCAGCGGGATTCAAATCCCTATTTTTTTTATGCTTTAGTTTGTTAAGGCTTGAAATCTTGAAGTCCATGAGAGATAGAATCACAGAGTGAAACTACAGTGTGAACACGAAAATAACAAACTGGGAAGTTTTCCCCTAGTTAACAAGATGCCTGCAAACATTTCTAGTACTAAACCTGCCAAATTACATCTAATAGTCACTTGTTGGTGTCATCTCACCAATATTTACTTGGCTTTTTACATATCATATCCCAGCATGTGAATTTCAGTAGAAACACTGGCTGTAGGAGATCTGTGTGTCAGGGGACACTCTTGACTAGTTGCACAGCAATCCTCCCCTAGAAAACTCCCAAAAAAAATGAAGAAAGAAGAAACAAAAGTTAACAGGTGACAACCGAGGTGATCTTTAAAGTGATCCACACTGTACCTGAATATCCATTTTTATCTATAGCATGATGATTTTTAATAACACTTTCTGTTTAAAAAAATTTAGATAGGACAGCTCTAATCATACTACAAGCCCCTATTAACAAAATTAATGACAGTGCCATCACAATTGCACTCTCATGCAAAAGCAAAAACTTTAGAAGAAGGACAACACACTTGCCAGATGGATATAGCTATTTGCATTTTACAGATGGGGAAACACAGGTACTGAAAGCAAAAAATATTACCCTAAGCGGTTTTGTCTCAAATTTTAAGTCACAGAGTCTCCAGCTTTATTATAAATACGAAACACTTTAGGAGTGCAACTCTTTTCCAAGAAGCAGCAAATTAATAACATATGC
>NW_008689214.1:0-210 GCF_000695815.1 Acanthisitta chloris
GCCTCCTGCTCCAGCCTGGCACAGCGCACCTGCAGCTCCTCTCGCCCGCTCTCCAACCTGCCAGGAACACCTCGCCCGCTCAGGTGCCCGCTCAGGTGAGGGGGCACGGCCTGCCCCAGGTGAGCCTCACCTGTAGTTCTCCTCCTGGAGCTCCTCCACCTGCGTCTGCAGCCGCAGCAGTTTCTTGGCGCCGGCGGCGTCGGCCTCGGG
>NW_008689214.1:571-795 GCF_000695815.1 Acanthisitta chloris
TTTGGGGAACCGCCAGGTGTGTTTTGGGGTTCCAGGTGTGTTTGGGCACAGGTATGGGGGGCACAGGTATGAGGGGCACAGGTGTGTAGGATCTCCCCCAGGTAGGTGAAATCCCCTCCCAGGTGATGCCAGGTGGGCACAACCCTCGTACGAGACAGTGGAGAATCTCCTCCTGTTCAGTTAGCCTAACACCTAGAGGAGATCCAGGTGTGTTTGGGCACAGG
>NW_008689215.1:0-216 GCF_000695815.1 Acanthisitta chloris
GGAAAGGGGAAAGGAAAGGGGAAAGGGTTTGGGGGAACGGAAAGGGGAATCAGGTTTGGGGGCACACCTGGGGGTTTGGGGAGGATTTTGAGAGTCTCAGGGAGGGTTTTGGGGGTCTCAGGATTTTGGGGAGGATTTTGGGGGTCCTGAGGCCCTGGTTGGGGTTTTGGGGAGGATTTTGGGGGACCTGGATCCTTGGGAGGGCTTTTGGGGGGG
>NW_008689216.1:0-1844 GCF_000695815.1 Acanthisitta chloris
TATATTATGTAGGGTAATATATATATAAATATATAATTCTCAAGTGGTTTTGAGGCTTTCAATGTCCTGACTTCAACTGCTCAGGGTGCTGCCCAGAGCCGTGTTTCAGGCCAAAGCAGAAGTAAAGAGGGGAAAAAAAAAAAAAAAAACCAAAAAACGGTGTCGAGGTTATAATCCGCCCCTGACCTTTCTTCTCAGGTTTCGTATCAAAGCCGAAGCTCCACCACATCTCGATTTCATAGCAAGAAAAAGTGAGATTGGTCCAAATATAATGTAAAGCGCAGGAAATACTAAGAATTAGATGGCTCTTCCTTCACTGGAGACAGGTCCGCATGCACATTCCCAATAGATCCAGGAGCCGGCTCTCCCTGCGGAGACACCGAGTACTCCGAGCTGGTTGGTTCAATCCAGTTGATTATGCCCTAAAACGTACGATCAAAGCTTGACTTTCCACCAAGGCTGAATTTGATAAGGTCATTTCCCTCTTAATATTCGGAAAAAGAAATTCAAACCTTTAGAAACAATGATAGTCCTGATATTCATTTTAGCAGTGGATAGAGAGAGGGGAGACAAAACAGTTATTAAAGGAAAACAATAACTTGGCATGCATAATACTTCATATAATATCACGTTACGGGTTCGCTTGCATAACCAGCCATACAGCTCCCCAGTCTGTTCCCATCTGATTATTTTTCTTTCTTTTTAATTGCCAGTGAATTATTAATCGATTACACAAACTGATCCCATAAGAGACAGACAAACCGAGGTGCGTTTTCCTCAGCCTCCTCAGGAGACCGAAAAAAAAGTGGCAAACCCACTTATAAAATACAGTATGTCGAATTACATATATATATATATGACTGTGTATTTTTGCGGATAATTTGACAGGGAAATAAAACGAAAACAAAGAAACCAAATCCTCACAGCTCGGATTTCAGCGGGGCGAATTCTTTCCAACAATTTGCCTTCAAGTTGTTTCAAATCAAAACTCCTGCATCGAGAAGGACCAGGGGGCATCAGCACATGCTTGGGTATCGATCGTAAGGAAATGAGAGTAACAATGGGAGGGGGATCTGTACGAATTAAGTGGCTAAAACAAAGGGCCTTGGAGAAGCTGCTGGAGGTGGGGATCAGCAGGGTCCCCCGCTCTGCACGGAAAGCTGCTGGGACAACGGGGAGAATGAAAGGTCTCCGCGGCAGGAGCGCTGGCCCGAGACACCAGAGGTCCTGGGGAAGGTCTCTTGGCCGCGGCTGAGCCCCGAGACTTGGCCTCCTGTGGTGCGGGGGCGTCGGGAAGCGCCGGCGGTTCCGTACATTCGTATCACGCTCGGCAGCTCTGCGGGTTGGGAGGGGAAGAGTCGGGGTGGGGGATCTGTTGTCCCCCGGAAAACGCCGGTCTGTGTCACCCCAGGGACGGGGCGGAGGTGAGGGCTTTGCCGCTGCCATGGGGCTGCATTTTCTTTGGATGCGCGGCGGTGGGAGCCCTGCCGACCTGCTCCCGGCGCATGGCTGTAGTCCTCGCTGTCCTTTCGGCTCCCGCCGGCTGCTGCACGTCGCTCCGAGTTAACCCCCAAAGTTTATTGCACTTTACAAAAAAAAAAAAAAAGGCAGAAAAATCAAGAAACGTGTAAGTTGGAAATAAAAGTCCGTGGAGGAAGGGGGGTGGAGCTGGAAGCCGAGGGAGGGGGCGAGGGTGCCGCGATCCCGGCAGAGGTGGGCGCTCAGACGAGTCCTGTCATCTGCGAGCGTAGGAAAGGGAGGGAGGCGGCGGGGAAAGTGCCCAGGGGGTAGCTGACGCCGCTGGAGAAGCCCACCAAGGGGGGCGACATATGGGGCAGGGTGAA
>NW_008689217.1:0-1094 GCF_000695815.1 Acanthisitta chloris
TCTTTTCCCAAAAGACCCCCCACCCAGAGTTCCCCTATGGACTTCCCCTACGTCCATGGCTCGGGCTGAGGTGTGGGTCTGCCAGAGCTTGGCTGTGTGAGGCTCTGGGCTGTGGGTGGAAGGGGCCCATGTGCCTAGCAGTGACTGGGAAGGGTCTGCAGCAGCCCCCCTTGAATAGGACAGGACAATGTGGGGGAGCTCCCTGCTCCCTCTGTTCCTGGAGCTGCCCCTGCATACCCCGAGCCCAGGGACCAGCTGCCGGGAAGAGGTTTGTCCCTGTGCCTGGTGGCTCCGAGGCAGGAGATTACTGGCGCTTGTATCAGGCAGGGGACATTTCCATACAACAGCTGCTGGTAACCGCGCGCTGCGGAAGCCTCGAGTGCCATCTGGGGCACAAAGGCAACCACTGAGTTGAATTTCCCTGGCAGGGGATGTGGTGCAGGGAACAGCTGCTGGGCTGGACGTCGCTGTCCCCTGGCCGCAGGTAAGGGGCTGTTTGCCCAGACAGGCTCACCTGTGGGCAGCACTCCCCGGAAAGCAGAGGGTGAGGGCTTTGCATACCCACAGGAGCCAGACCCACCGCCTCCGGGTCAGCTCAGAGGCTTTACTGCCCGCAGGAGGGGAGAGGCTGGGGATGGGGCGACAGGAGCAGGAGGCAGGGGGTGGGCAGGGGGAGGACGGGCAGGAGCAGCCCCCAGGGTGTACTGACCGGATCTGTTCAGGAAGGTTCCCCACGGGCAGGCCACGCAGCTGAAGCAACACCGATGGCGGCTCTGCTGCAGCCGCCTCTGCCCAGGCTGACAGTCCCTGGAGCACACCGAGGGGGGAGCCTGCCGGGAGTGCAGGCAGGGTCAGGCTCACCCCGTACTGCCTCTGTCCACGCTCGTGAGGAAACCCCAGAACTGGTGCTGTGGGGACACAGCTGGCTCAGCAGCAAGCTGTAACAAGACCTGGGTGCTGAGCAGTACCTGGCCATCCTTTGTGTGCCACCGGGCCTTGCCCAGGTCGATGCTCAGCCTGTCAGGGTCCACATGGAAGGTTCCTAGCACGTCGGAAGCCCAGCTCGGGCCTTTCCAGTTCCACATGACAATGTC
>NW_008689217.1:1175-1792 GCF_000695815.1 Acanthisitta chloris
TAGCCTTTGTAAATGTCCCCGTTGCCATCAAAGGAGACTCGGCTCTTGTACAGGGTGAAGTTTACTTGCTTGATTTTCTGTAGGAGCTGTAAAACACAAAAGTAAGAGAGGAGGCCTTCCAACCCCTGTCACTGGGAGGCAGATGGACAGGAGGACCCCTCCTCTATGCTGCCTCTGCTTGCCAGCCCCCCAACAGCTGTAGGAAGTCCCATCCAGGTCTCTGTGAGGGGATTGTCATGGAGGAACAAGTGACCTAGGGTTGGGTCTGTGACTAGCTGCTCTGACTGTGAGGGGCAGCTATAGCCTGTGAGGCTCTTCAGCTGGGACCTGAGCCTTTGGGAGAGACAGGAAACCTCAGGGCACAACGGGTAAATCCCCCACTGTGGGGAAGGATCTTCGTGGATCCTCTTCCTCGTGTTGCTCTTACCTGCCAGGGGTAGATGGTGGCTTTGCTGCAGGCCCCTGAGGCACAACCCAGCAGGTCGTGGAGGCCGTGGGCCACGGCGTACACGGCCGAGTACACGTTGAAGGAGGCTTGAGCATCGTACACGTCGGGGGCAGCGGTGAGCGAGTGGCAGGTGGGGCACTGCTGGGGGCAGTCCAGCCAGGGGCTCTCC
>NW_008689218.1:0-2929 GCF_000695815.1 Acanthisitta chloris
GGGTAAAAAAAGGGGAAGCTTGAAAGGGAGTTCATTTAGACAAATAATCACTGAAAAGTCACTGTCAGGACATAACCCAAAGCTTTCCCTGACTCCCACACAAAGATGTGTATACACAGACAGGCAGTGAGGCAGGAGCTTTGCTCTTCTGCCCATCCCAGCAGAGTGGGGATGCAGGGAACCTGGTCCGGGCTGCGCAGGCAGTGCTGCCTGTGGATGGGATGGAGCTGCCAGGGTTGCTCTCCCACCCAGGCACAGCCTGGTTCGCTACCACAGAATGTATCACGTGGGTAAACCCCAGAAATTCCTGTAAATAAAGATGCTGAGCAGAAACAAACACAAGTTCTGTTTGGCAGCAGACGCTCTGTCACCGAAGCACCTGGCGTTTCAGATGTGTGCGTCCCTCTCCCTGATTGCTTCAAGCAGGAAGAACTGCTCTGGAAAAAGGATTATAGTAGGAAAGGAACAATAACCATCAACCTCGGCTGTGTTAGAGATCAATTCATAATGTCACTTCACTGAAAAATGACTCGCGTTTCACCTCCCTTTCTCCAAAGGTCTTTAATTCTCCCTCGGCAAAGGAATGTTATTTTTGCTGTTCAATTACATTTCAACCATTCAATCAGCCCCAGCACTGTATAAACGCACAGACCCTTGTTTCAGATTCCCTTGCTCAGCTCTCACTTCATGAAGAGAAGAGCTGTGTGCCAAGGTCACAACTGATTAATCTTGACCTGTGAACCTTGAAAGAATAAAGTCTTACTATAAATGTATTACGCTACATGGTGAAGGGAAATGTACTCTGTATCCATGACAAATAATGAACTGATTTTTTCTGGCTTTACTCTGCAGTTGCTAATTAAGCACTTAGCTCCAAGATATGTTAACTCTTTGGATAAACACTGTGCCGATAAAAGAGGGAAGCCCTTTGGCCCTTGAGCAGGTGTGAGGGAGGCATTTGCCATCGGGAGTGGGAAGAATGCTCCTCCAGCCCCCGTGGATGCGCACACTGCAGCCCCTGACAGGGATGGCATTTACAGCTCTGTTTCTTTGGGCTTCCCGTGATACTGTGGCAATACTCTGTATTACTGCTACTATGAATATTTTAACATATATTTCTGGTGTATATGTTAGGCCACAAGACCTAGACAAGTGAGTTATTGTGGATGAAAAAATTGTGCTAAATGGATACTGTCAACAGAAATTTGATTATACAGTAAACAAACAAAACCCCTCTAAACTAAACAGAGGTTTGAGGGGAAATCAAGCACAAAACCCCAGCACCTATGCTCAGGTCAGCCTTTTCCAGCACGCCTCATGGTGTGTGCAGTCCAGTGCCAGGCTCCTAGAAGAGAATGAGGCATAGCACAGAACAGGCCTTGCATCACTGGGAGACAGCAAAGTCAAAACAGATTTACCAGGTGCTTCTTGTAGCTGCAGCCTGGACAGGGAATGTCTCCAGCTGTGACAGTGCAATGAGGTGTGCTCAGCAGACACTGTGACACCATTTCCAGGGGCATTAGGGCAGGCTCACACGGGTGCCTGCAGCAGGTGATTCCGTATTTCCCACAGATCTGAGGCCCAGGAGAAGGGAAAACATGATAAATCTATTTTTATCCTCAATCATTCATTTGGAAGCACTGACAGGCACATTAGGGACTCCTGTCTAAAATTAGTGCTGTTCGTGCTGGAAGCTATTTGTATGCTTAATGTCACAAGACTTCTGGGAGCCGTTCCTGGTGCTGTGGAGGCTTCTCTGAAATACCTGGGTTTGTCCCTAGGACACGGCATTGCCTCCCTATACCCTGTGAACTGCGTGTCACTGAGATCTCTGCTGACTCGCAGACCAGGAACAAAACACGCGCAGCTCTGCAGCAGCTGAGCAGCGATCAGCAGCCACACGGGAGGGTGGCTGCACTGGCCATCAGAAGAGGTGCAGCAGCTGTCACAAAGAGCAGCGGATTGTCCTCACCCGCGGCGTGTCCGTGGCCAGAGCAGTCTGAGCTCGCAGGGATGGCTCTGGCTGCTGCCTTTGGGCCCAAGGCCAGACACAAACAGCACCACAGCGATACATAAATACATACATACACACATACTCTGCACATGCTCTCATCAGATGCTCTAGGGGCACAGAGGAACCTCAACCCTGTTTATGACACTGCACTACCAGTTCTAAACACCTTCTCTGCATGTATTTTCTTTCTAAAGGCTTTGGAGGACTCAGGAGCACATGAAACAACCACATCTTAGACTAACTGCTGCAGCCCTGCATGCTCCCCAGTGCACAGGCAGCTCTCAGAACAGCCACCAGCTTTGCTCATGCCCAAAGTGCTTACAGACTTAGTGAGACTCATTCAGAGAGATAAAAGGAGATTTTTAAGCCAGGGTCAATTTGTGCCCAAAGCTGCCACCCCCACAGGAGAGCTCACAGTGATCCCTCCCCTCGACACTGCTGCCTTCCCAGCAGAACAAGTGGGAAGGTGGAAGGGGTTTGGCCACCACACAAGCCTTGAGGATGGAATGTCACATATTCCCTATAAACTCCATCCGATCTAAATCCCCGTAACTCATCCTTTGGCCCCTCCATCAGCAGCAGTTGCTCCTGTTCCCGTGGTTGGACGCTCAGCCACTGGATGTCACTGTTAGTCTGAGCACATAAACCCAAACGGCATTTGTTTGGCATCAGAAAAAGTTTAAAGATGGAACGAAAACCAGCACACTGCGGTGAGCATCTCTTCAGATGCTGAAAGCATTGCTCAGGTCTCACACTTCTGACAAGCCGACGGTGTCAGAAGTGCCTGATTTAATACTTTTTTCTCTCTCTTTTGGTGATTCACCTATGAAACTGATAGGCACTCGTGTGCTCTCAGTGTCGCTCCTCTCCGGGCAGTACTCTCGCGCTCAGAGCCCCGCGGTACTGCTCCCACCG
>NW_008689218.1:2988-8021 GCF_000695815.1 Acanthisitta chloris
CTCCCTCCCACCGACTGCCTCGGCGCAAACAGACACCGAGAGCTTCAGCTCCAAATCTGATTCTCTCTGACCGAACCGTGTTCAGAGTCCCAGCGACACAAAACGTCCAAGTCAGGAGCTATCACGATACACTCCAGAGTTAGGAGAGGAGAAAGGGAAACTTTCATTTTCTATCTCCTACAATCTTCGAGTATCGAATATCAAAGTATCAAAAGCTAAGATAATCTCATGTCTTTCTTTGTGGGGTTAGAGGCCAGAAGATCTGTTTCTCCAAAGAGTGAGAAAAGTTGTTCTGGCAAAGTGACTGTAGGGTGTGAGCACAACCTGCCAGAATTAGCATAACATCAGGGAACAAGAGCAAGGTAATGGAGAATCCATCCCTGGAGAAGGCAAGGAGTGTAAAATGAACATGGAGAATCCAGAAAACAACAGTAGTAACAATCAGTAATCCAACTCAGTGGGTGAGAAGAGGTGACCCGGCGGGTCCCTGCCTGGTGCTGCGTGGGACAGCTCAGCACTCCTCACCCTCCCGCACAGCCCAGGCACCCAACAGCCCTCCCAGCACAGCCCTGAGCAGGCTCAGCCTGATGTGCACAGCATCGTCACCACACTGCTGTGAGTCTGGCTGCACCTGGCAGCACTGAGAGCCCAGTGATCAACGTATCGCAGAGGAGAAGAAAAGCCTTTGGAGAAGAGATATTTGAAGTACTTTTACTAAAAAGGACGACTGATTTGGTTCACAATTATTTTAAATAATTACTTAAACCAGTGGCATTGCTCTGAACAAATACTGCAATTTTAACACAGGTATAATCACTGTAAATGACATTAAGAGCTTGTCTACAGGCAGATTGCATTGCTCTGCTGTAATGGGATTGTTGAAGCTCAGCAAATGCCAAGTCCAGGCGTGGCTGAAATCACAGAAAAGGAAGGAAAAAAGTCATAGCAAACCCCTAAACCATCCCAGGCTTGCACTGACATGGCTTTTGCAGTCAAAAGAACTCCTAACTAACCAGAAGGGTTGGATGTGAACAGCGGAAGGGACACACCGCCCTGAAACGCAGAGCTGTGATGGCAGCACTGCTGAGACTTTGGGACTCTGAGGCAAATCTGAGCCAGCGCCATTAGTGCTGCCCTTTCGTGGAGTCCTTCCACAGGCTGCACAGCAGCTTGGGAGGAGGAGGCAGGAACACACCAAAGTCCAAGGGTGTCTCTGCGGCATTCAGACTCCTGACCTGCTCCGGCAGAGCTCCGGAGGGTGTCCATGCCAAGGGACGTGGCAGCTGGCCAGCAGGGACCTGCAGCAGCTCCTCTCCAGACATGCTCCAGACTTAATAATAGCTCACAGAACCAAGAGGTTTCTCTCACCTTGAAAAGCTACAAGAACTCCTAATCTGACAATCCAGAACCTGGATTTCATAAAGAAAGTGGAAAATAAAAAGCCAACAGCAAAAGGTACACACAAAGCAGTCAAGAAAAGAGAAATTACAGCACACAGCAGTTCATAGAGTGCAGGTCCCTCAGCCAGGCACCAGTTGCACTGCAGGA
This sequence comes from Acanthisitta chloris, assembly GCF_000695815.1. NCBI lineage: Eukaryota > Metazoa > Chordata > Aves > Passeriformes > Acanthisittidae > Acanthisitta > Acanthisitta chloris. The sequence continues at coordinate 4,537 of NW_008689218.1, forward strand.
GTTCCAGCAGGCTGCCCCAGCCTCTCCCTGCTGCCCCTCGGGTCGCCCCTGGGCACGCGGACAGGGGAGCAGCCTCGGAACGAGCAGGTGTGCCAGAGCAACAGCGCTGAGTTTTGGGCCACAACGCTGACACCATGGGAAATGCCCTGTTCTGCAAACCTTTCCCCCAGAACAGAGGAAACAGATCTAAAGTCCTGGCCGTGGAATTTCATGGCAAAATTCCCACTCCCCTAAGGGGGAACAGAAGAGGGTTCAGATCAGTAACTACCTGCACCAGGTGCTGTCTCCAAAGCTGAAAACTAGTTATGAGAAGTGACCTAAATATTGAGAAATTAGTTGGTAACTGTTGATGAGTCTGTTTTTGAGTGGGGAAGTGCAGACTCCTGAAAGAAACTTGATCACCAGAGATGAAGCTGTAACAAGGCAACACCTTTTAATGGATTTCAGTTTGAGGCACGGTGAAGCACTAATCACATCAGTGAAAAACTGGGTCAGAGTTAGCCCCATCTTCCCCAAAGTGCTGCAAAACCAGGTTTAAGCGTATATATATTTCAATTAATGTGTAATTCTACATTTATATATGATTTTTATTCTGCTTAGCAGAGATGGCAAAGTACAGTAGTGCTAAAACCCTTCTGGATGGTATTCACCAAGGGACAATAGGAAAAACACCATCCACGGGGCACTTTTTGCTAAGTCCACTGTCAGCCCTGTTCTCAATGGATAAAAAATCTGTATTAATTAGTGAGTCAAAACCCCCTCTACAATTCCTAGTCCACTATGCAGAGACAGGGGTATTTTGTCCCTGCTAATTAGCAGGTATCAGGTGCAACATGGATATAAGCAAACGCATTGATCTGTTATTTATGGCTGCACAGACCTGTAAATAAGAAAACGGGGCTAAATAAAGGTGTATTATTTTCCACTGACACTCCCAAGCTGCCTCACTGTATTTTACCCTATGTTGACATGCAAAGTCTCACATTAAGGACAGCCATTCTCTGTGTGCTCGGTGGGAGCGCGGCCGTGGAGCCCCAGGCTGGCTGTGAGCGTGACCTGTGCTCTCACACTGCTTCAGCTGCAGCCTGCTAAGGTTCCATTTGCAGATGCTGTTCATCACTAGTGCCTAAAGGTGACACGCTCACCAAACAGGCGTGCTGCAAACAACACCAGATAAGACATAAAAGACATATTGGATTACCCAGTCTCCAAATGCAACAAAAATAAATGCCAAACGCTGTGGGGTTTGTCGCTTGCAGCATGCAGCAGCCTTTCCATTATGCATTGCCTGATCCTTTGCCAGATTTCTCCAGGAAAAATGAGCGCTAGGATGAATGGGAAGAGCTTGTCTGGAGGTCACACTGTGGGAGCTGGGAAGGAGCAGGTTCCACTCAGCCCTTCCTTCCCTGTTCTACCCACCTGCCATTACGGACAGTGAGGCTTCCTGCCCACGCAGGTCTTACAGACAACACTTATTTCAGTGTCAGTACATTTATTAACTGTCCTCAATGCTATAAGTAAATCCAGACCCTAAAAGCGGATTGGGTCTTCTGTTGCAGTGAGGCATGGCTGACGCGTTTAAGTTTGGGTCACCAGATCCCCACAGCAAGGTCTGTGCCCCTCTGTGTGCCACACACCTCTGCACAGCCAGGCTTCGACCAACACTTCCCAGATGGGAACGACGGATAGAATGATGAGGGTCGCTGCTGCTCCAGGAGTGCTGCAGACATCGTTTGATGCCAAGAAGGCATCCTGAAGCAGAGAAGAGCTAGGTGACACTGCTGTGATAAGTAACAGCCTCCTAATTCCCAGTACCAGTATGCTGGTACAGCTCCACAGACAGCTGGGCTAGGAGAACACTGTGAAGCAAACCCTACTAGATGAGTTTCAGTTCCTTTCGGTGAGGAATTACTCTTCACAGTTCTACTACATGAGTCCACGTGTTGGCTTTGCGCTGCCAACTCCTCAGGGCAAGGTTTAAATTAAGTCCTCTTCTGCTTTTTTCTTTCTTTTTTTAAATCAGGAAACTATTTATATTCATTTCAGGCTTTGTAATCTGCTCCAACCCACTGTTCAAAAATAACAAACAAAAGAATACCCAACACTAAATGTTGACTATAAACCCCCTTTCCCAGACTCCTATTTAATCAGCCTTGTGGCACATCGGAAAACAGAGCATTTAGTTCCACTTCATTGTTACAGGGGTAAAAAAATCTCACAGTCAGGCTCAAACACCCAGATACCTGAAGCGATATTGTAATCTGCGCCACACATGGGTGTAAAACAGGCAGGCAATTTTCATTTCCTTGGGGCAGGGCTGGGTTTCATCAGCCCTTCCTGAGCATCTCCCAGGTGTGTCTGCCCCTCGCTGTGCCAGGGAGCAGACTGTGTGAGCATGTCAGGGAACGGCGTGTGGGCGTCGGGGGCAACGCAGGGAATCGCACGAGCGAATCTGAAGTTACAAATACATGGAGCTTAACAGCAAGTGTACACTGACATTAGTGAGAATTCAGCAGTGCTGCAGTGAAAGGCTCTGGCAATGAAAGCAGAGTTTTACCCTTCCCCCTACTGCCCCTCACAGGCCTGCCCACAGTATGGACTCGGGACCACCGGAGGAGAGAGGGTCAGAAGAGGTTCTTCTAACCTGGAGAAGGCCTTCATCCTCTCATGGTGAAAATCCCCACAGAACTCTGTGGTGTATCAGACATTTAGGGACAGGATCCTGTGGCCCCTGGGACTGCAGATGACTGGACTCACTACAGACCACCATACCAATTGTCTGGTCCTTCAGCAGGCTCTCAACTGGCTTCTCAGAACAACCCCCAAATTACAGTAATGACAAAGTGATGATATCTTTGAACTCATTTGGGTTTGGTTCTTTCACATGTTGTTCATCAACATTCTGATACAGATACAAACAAATGTAAACACTGCCTGATGATGCTGGTAAAAAACATCATTATAGACTGAAGAATTAATTGAAATGGAAAAATTCTCTATCTGCAGCTTTTGGTTTTGAAATAGGCAAAGCTGACCAGTCCTTTCTCTGCCTTTTCTCTCTGACTGGGCACTGCCTTCCCCAACGCACACAACGAGTTAACTCCTGCCCTCAGGAGGCTGACACAGAACACCCTTCTGCCAGCCCAAACTGATGGAGGTATTCCAAAAGCAGCCACGTTAAAACTTCAGGGAACGGCACAAACTTGTCGTTTCTCTGTCTGAAGACAAGGTTGCGAAGCATCTCTGGACCTTGCCAGCATGCCAAAGCTCGTAATTTCATGTTGTTTTTCAAAATAAACCAATTTCAGGGACTGAAATTGCCCTGCTTGTTCTTTGTATACTGACCAGAGATTACAGACACCCCCAGGACCATCGGTGTAGCCACGTGAGGAAGGCAGAGCGGGACAGGCTCCCCGGCGGCCAGCAGCGTCCTGCCCTGGTAGCCAAAAGCTGGGCCTAATGGGCCCTGGTGCCTCTCCAGGCTG
>NW_008689219.1:0-1953 GCF_000695815.1 Acanthisitta chloris
TCTCGAAATCAAAGGATTTTGCTTTGGTTTGAGTTCAGATAGGACACAGGGGGTTAATCCGTGCATCCTGGTAAACCACAGTTCTGTGCACCCCTATACAGCACAATTCCATGCATCCCTCAGCGCATCACCCCAGCCGAACATGCCACAAATGCTGTGAAACTCAGCCTCAAATCTCTCTTCTATGTCACAGAAAAATTATCATCTCCCAAGAGGAAAAGCTAAGGTGCAGGAAAAATTCCTTTACCTGAATCACCTCAACCCTACTGCACTTCCCACATCCCATCCCAGTGTCAGAGCCTGTGGCTGATCCATAAAAAAGGGCATTTTTGCACAGAAAAGCTGCAGCAGTTTTATTTTCCAGCTTGGGAAAAGAGCCCCTCTGGATGGCAGCTTGGATTTATCAATCCCTGGCAGTGGGTAACAAGAGGATGAGGCTGCACATCCTCCTGGCAGTGGTCAGGATCCTCTCAGTCCTGATGTGCCACCACTGAGAGAATATTTGGGATGAGCCTGGATTGTGGACAGAGTTGGGGGGAAAACCCTAATTTAGGGGGCAAAATCCCGAATTATTGTCATCCTTCTGTGTTCCAGCAAAGGGACCTGTCTCCAGGGTGGGAATTAGTCCCAACCACCCCAATGCCCAAGGGATTTGCTGTATCTTCACACCAAGAGTCAAATCACAGGCACCACCGCAGTCTGGATGTTCCTTGTTTTTCAATAAGATAAACAAAATAAACAGGAATCTTAAGATGTTTGGGCTGTGAAATGGCTCTTTTGATCCAGATCCAAGGATGTTGGGGTCTGCCATCAGAGCCTCTGATTTTGGGGACCCAATGAAGGTCCTGCCCTGCTGGGAGGAACATCAGTGAACAAATTCTTCATATCAAAGCCATTCCCAAGGTGGGATTGATTTGCACAACACAGCCACAGGCATCAAAAACAGGAGGAGAAAGAGCTCAGAAAGCCACAGAGGGAAGGAATTTCAACAAGAACTTGAAAGAATGTGTGTTCCTAGGATGGAGAGGGAAAGGGATGTTGCTCCAGGAGGAGTCATCAAAGGAGAAAACACCTGGAGCCACTGAGTGCGGTTATAGCAAGGAATAAAAAAGCCCAAGAGAGCTGCAGAGGGACTTGGGACAAGGGTCTGGAGGGACAGGACACAGGGAATGGCTTCTCACTGCCAGAGGGCAGGGAGAGATGGGATATTGGGAAGGAATTCTTGGCTGTAAGGGTGGTGAGGCATTGGCATAGGTTGCCCAGAGCAGCTGTGGCTGCTCCATCCCTGGAAGTGTTCCAGGCCAGGCCGGATGGGGCTTGGAGCTACCTGGCCCAGTGGAAGGTGTCCCTGCCCATGACAGGGGATTGGAACTAGATGATCTTTTAGGTTCCTTCCAACTCAAACCAGTCTGGAATTCCATGATTCTAGGAATTCTACCAAAACCAGCACCTAAATGAAGATCCCATTTCATCCACAACCAGGAGAAAACCAGGCTGAAGACTAAACCCACCACCTCATCATTTCACAGCTCAGCATTTCCTGGCACAGATCCATCCAGCTTCCTCTGTCTTTCCAGTCTTGGAGGAATCAGGAAATCCATCAGAGAAATTAAGAACAAAATCAGGGAGAAATATGGGAAGCTCCAAGGCTTTACCAACAAATCCCACCCCTTCAGCTGCTCAAGTTTTTACAACTCCAGAAGAAGAAGAATTCCTGTCGCTGGAATGGCTTGGCTCCAGCAAGGAATTTGATTCCAGCTGCTGTGGTAAGGGAATGATTAATGAATGGCTTTGTGCTGGCTGCAGCTGCCTTGCCAAGAATGTCAGTGCTAACCTGGGAGTCACATCCCAACTCTGCCTTCTGGGCCATTTCCATGGAGTTCTGTGATCTCCTCACCTCCAGGGAGGTCTGAGCAAGTTGGATGGGAGAAGCTATGGAGATGCCACCACCAA
>NW_008689220.1:0-207 GCF_000695815.1 Acanthisitta chloris
GACAGAGGGTCCCCCACGCCCTCCTTGAGGAATGATCCCGAAAACGGAGCCAGGAAAAGCCTGGGAATTGCGGGGAGGGGGGCTCCACTCGCCCCGGGACCCCCCGGGACATCCCGTTATTGCCACAGATGCCATCCCATGGATCGTGCTGCTCCAACGCTCGGGGGTCCCCGCGCCCCCCGCGGGGTGTCACAGCCTCCAAATCGC
>NW_008689221.1:0-1005 GCF_000695815.1 Acanthisitta chloris
GCGCCTCAGGGACGGAGATTCCTTCCCCACAGATTATCCGATCCTGGGCCGGGCTCAGCGCTCTCACAGCGAAGAATTCCTTCCCCATATCTTATCTCTGTCATTCTGCTCCCGTTGTCCTTCTCCGGTCACTTCAGGCCCTTGTCACAAGTGCCTCTGCAGCTCTCTTGGAGAACCTTTAGGCACTGGAAGGGGCTCTAAGGCCATAGGATCCCAAACTGGTTTGGGTTGGGAGGACTATCCCATCCCACCCCCTGCCATGGGCTGGGACACCTTCCACTAGACCAAATTGCTCCAAGCCCCATCCAACCTGGCATGGAACACTCCCAGGGATGGGGCAGACACAGCTGCTCTGGGCAACCTGTGCCAGTGCCTCAGCACCCTCACAGCCATGAATTTCTTCCTAATATCTCATCTAAATCTTCTAGTTTAGAATCACAGAATTATAGAATCATCAAGGCTGAACAAGACCTCTGAGATCATCAAGTCCAACCATTAGCCTGTCACCGCTGTAAGCTCTAAACCCTAAACCATATCCTCCAGTGCCAGATCCAGACACCTCTTAAACACTTCCAGGGATGGTGACTCCACCACCTCCCTGAGAAATCTATTCCAGTGCCTGAACACCCTAAGAGTGAAATAGTTTTTCCTAATATCTAATCTGAATCTCAGTATCTAAACTGAATCTCCATTTAAATCCATTCCCCCTTGTGCTATCCCTATCTATCCACGTAAGATTCCCTGGTCAGCATAAGGTATGTCTGGGGGAAAAGGAGATGGCAAACCTAGGAAGAAATGCTGGAGAAGGGTGTGCTGTGCATGCCCCCAGGAAGGGGTGCCTGGTCATACAATCCCAAATTGATATGACCTGGAACTGCTCAAAGGAAACAGCAAGATGAGAAAGGAGTTTGAGGAGGCATCACACACTCTCCTTCCACAGGGTCATGTGGAAGTTGTTCCAGTTTAAGCAGTGACACCTGCAGTAAAGGCAGGCCAGGGTGGCAT
>NW_008689221.1:1019-6039 GCF_000695815.1 Acanthisitta chloris
GCATGAGGAATGATTTCCATCCAACCAACAGCTGCCAGACAGTAAACAACATTTTCCAGCACTATCTGCTGGAAAGCTTTACACACAATTAATGGAGTGTCACAGTGAGGGATGAGCAGAAGCTTTATTTCCTTCACCAAAACACAGGGAAAACTGCAGCAAATGAGCTGTATTTAGCAAATCAGTTGCTGTGGAGATAATGTTGATGTTTCAGCATAAAATCACTCATCTCATCCGCAAACTACTCCCATAAAACCACGGTGGTGTCATTATGGCCAACTCAACTTCAATGGGAAACCCAGAAAAGAGATTTAACACTTAATCTTAGTGAAGATGAGCCCTGAGCAACCTGAGCTAGTGGGCAGTGTCCCTGCCCATGGCAAGGGATTGGACCAGATGGGCTTTAAGGTCCTTTCCAACCCAAACCAGTCCAGGGTTCTGTGATTCTGTGGTTCTCTAAGATTGAATAAAAGGTATGAAAACAGAAGGACAGGTACTGCAGACCAAGCAGATGCTCTGAGCCAGCACCTGCTCTGCCCCAGGAGCCTTCCCAACCCCTTCCAAGGGGATAGAGATGACCACGAGGCAGTGAGAACATCAGTAAGGGCTGATGTTGCAGTTTCTTTCCATCTCAGGGTGACAGGATGCATTAGGAAGCGACTCCCTGGCAGTGCATCACAGCCAGCTCCTGCCTGCTCCTCATCCCTCACTCCCGAGGAGTCAGAAACAACACAGCACCGAAGTCCTCCTCTGCAGTAACTTCATTTTCTACAGATAACTTCCTTCATTATCCTTATTTATTAGCAAACTGTTCATTTCTTACTCAGCGTGCCCTCAGGCTGCACAGGCAGGCTCCTGACTCCCGGAGCCATTTGATTGGAATAACTGTCATTCAGCGTTTAAACTCCCTGGTTCAGGCTTTTCCTCAGCCATCCAGGAGGTCAGTTTGCATGAGAAAAGCAGCGGGAGGTAATAAAACAGGATGTGTGCTGAGAGGCTGTGAGACCCTGGGGCTGGGGAATACTGGTTTTCCACCGCAACATGGAAAACAGTAGTTTGGTCTACTCAAAGTAAATATTTACCTTAAAAGCCACCCAGATACCGTGACATCACTGCTTTGTTATGCTTAGAGCCTCCCCGGAGAGACAAAGGAATTACAGATGTTGCGGCACTACATCTCTTTATATTGCTCGTCAAGAAGATGTGGCTCCTCACCAGAGCCACCACAAGCCTCCAGGCTCACCTGGAACAGGAATCTGTCCTGCAAGACACATAAATACACCTGCATTGGGTGTTCTTGTCCCTCAGAACGTTGTGCAACAGGGATGTGCAGTATCAGAAACAACAAGGTGTGTCAGCACTGTACTTGCACTGGCAACTAATGCTGGTTCTGCCCCAAGGAATGCAGTGCTTTATTCCCTTGGGTGCTGGCACACCATCCTGCTACAATCACCCTGCCAGGAGAAGCAGAAAGCAGCTGTAATCTTGCACAGCAAAGATTTGTTCACTGAAGGATTTCTTGTGTTATAGATTGGCTTTTTAAGACAACACAAAAGGAAATGAAAAGCAAAAGGGTCTAATCAATCCTCATTTCACATTCATTTGGGATCTCAAATCAAACAATGAGTATCTCCTCAGCATTTTCTCCAATTCAACTCTATAAACAATGTCAGGAAGCCACATTGGAGCTCTGGGGATGCCCCACAGCTTTTAATGCACTTTCCCTTCAGTCTGGACACATTGAGTTTAATCCTGATTGAAATCCCAAGGGAAAATGTCAATGTCTGTTCTTTTCATCTTAAATCCCTCTCAAGTATTTGTCCTTATCAGAAAACAGCCATATAATCAGTCATAATTCAGCATGTTGCAGTCTGTTCATGGGGGAGATTTGGCTGAAGAAAGACGACTCTGGCAGGGCAGGACAGCAGTGCTGTGGCAGAGAGCTGTGAGGGAAGATTACGGAGCAATTTCTCTCAATTATCACGGTAGAAATGCACAGGTTAAACACATCCTTCAACATCCGAAATAACATCCCTGGGAAAAGCTGCCATTTCAGTTACAGACATCAAGGATGAATCTAATGCTATTGAATTCACTCCTGCTGACTGCAATAAAGGCTTTGCTTACAGCATCTTCAGGGGAGGAAAACCTGAATGTTTGCCTACAGTTTAAGGGGGTTTATAAAAAAAGGAGGAAGAGGGACTTTTCATGTGGACATGGAGTGACAGGAAAAGGGGGAAGGGTTTCCCACTGCCAGAGGGCAGGGATAGATGGGATATTGGGAAGGAATTCTCCCCTGTGAGGGTGCTGAGGCACTGGCACAGGTTGCCCAGAGCAGCTGTGGCTGCTCCATCCCTGGGAGTGTTCCAGGCCAGGTTGGATGGGGCTTGGAGCAGCCTGGGCTAGTGGAAGGTGTCCCTGCCCATAGCAAGGGGTTAGCATTTAAGATCCCTTCGACCCAAACCATTCTGGAATTCCATGAATTTAGCAGAGACTCTCCAAGTACCTCTAATGTAGTCTAGCCAGTGTCACCTTCCTGCACACCTTTCCATACACATCAGGAGCAGCAAACCCACAGAACTCCTCGCCCACTCACCTCCTTTATGCACCGACAGACATCATGGTGGGGGATGTTGGTTCCATTTTTGATCAACAAGATGAAAATATCCCTGGGGCAAGTGCCCCAAATCCTTTTCCAAACCATCAAACATCCTTTCCTGTTGCACTAATTAACTCAGCCTCCAGAATCCCTGCTCAGGCTCTCCCATTACATAGTGACCGCACAAACAAATTAACATTATAAATTCCTTTGCACATGAAAGTCTTGAGAGAAACAATCACATTTAAAACCCAATTTCAAAACCCAGACGCTGCCAGGCATCTCACCACGGCTCATTACGGAATCCACCCGTGGCCTCAATCCCTCCAACATTTACTGTCAGATGGCAACAGTTTTCTTTTAATAGGCTAAATACTCAATACTCAACCTGTCCTCTTAATAACAGGGTTTGTTTTTCTCTTGCTCTGGAGAGCTCCTGTTAATGGTTATCCATACAATTCTGAGCCCAGGGCATGACACCAGCGTGTGAGCAGGCAAAGGCACCAATAATTGTGTTTAAAGGAGCAATTTTACAGTGTGTTTCAGGATTTGGCTGCTCATTAACAAAGAGAAGGATTTTCCAAAACAGTCTGTGTTAGCCTAACTGTAGCAGGGATGACTCTGAAAATGTCACCCTTAGTCCTTAGCTCTTAGAATCCCAGACTGGTTTGGATTGGAGGGACCATCTCACTCCATCTCCCTTCCATGGGCAGGGACACCTTCCACCAGCCCAGGTTGCTCCAAGCCCCATCCAACCTGGCCTGGAACACTCCCAGGGATGGGGCAGCCACAACCCAGTGCAGTCTGAATGAACAGAAGCTGAAACCATAGCAGTAGTAGTTTTGGATGGTGTTAATCTGGGACTGAATGCCAACACCTAATAAAGTCTCCCTTGTTAATTATTTCACTGCTAATCACTTTAGCTGAAGCTTCATCACTGCTGGATATGGTGGGAAGATGCATCAAGTTAGAGTCAGGGCAGTCACTCACTGGGACAAATGAGACACTGTCCTCTGCCAGAGCACAGAATCCCAGAAAGGTTTGAGTTGGAAGGACCTTAAAGCTCATCCAGTGCCATCCCCTGCCCTGGGCAGGGACACCTTCCACCAGCCCAGCTTGCTCCAAGCCCCATCCAACCTGGCCTGGAACACTCCCAGGGATGGGAATGGAACATCCTTGTTGTTTCTGCCTGAAAGAAAGGAAGATACATACAACCTCTGCTTTGTATCAAAAAATAAGCTGTTCAGGGCTGAGTGTCTCCTCAACACCCAGACTTTGGTCTCCCTATCCTCTCGCAGACATCCCATGTGGCCCTGAACACAGCACCTTTGGGCCCAGTGTGTATTTACAAACTTAAATCACACTAAATATGATTTTCAAAGCCTTCGTCCACATCTCAATCCCTTCACAAATCTTGCTTTTGAGCTCTCCAACTACATCTGTATTATCAAATCAGCTCAAAGCTCTATGAGTGCTAGAAATCCACCCTGATGATTGTTCTTAGGTATTAAGTCCTGCCCTGCTCTGGCTCTGTGTCCATCCCAGTTCTTCCACCAATACCTTCAGGCACAGGGAAGAGTATGGTTGGCTCACACTCCACATCTGCCTCTCCAGGCTGTGGATGAGGGCACAGAGCACCTCCAAGATTTTAGGACTAAACTGCAGGAAAAAGGCAACAGCAGCACTAAAGATGCAGAAGCTCTGCCAAATGAGAACACCTCCCAGACAGGGAACGGGGGCTTATGGTAGACTGAGCTTAGAGACCCTGGAATGGGGCCATCCAAGGAAAAAAAGGCTGTTGAGTGGATGCCTCTATTTCTCTATTCTCCCAGTAATGCAGCCATACAATTTGTTTTGTCCTCCTGAAGCAAACAATTGCACATTCACAGTTGGAGGTAGGGTATAAATATTGTCTGTAGCTGATCCCTTGATCCCAACGTCCTAGCTGAATTAATCACACTCACAGATCAATCCAGGATTTGTTGCTGGCAGAGCAGATGGCCAGGCAGACTGCATTTGTGAGCAAGGCAGCCACGTTCTCCTTCCCATTATCCAGCAGCATTTTCCAGTGGTGGATATCTGAAGTTAGACATTGTTCTGAAGAAATGCTAAATCTCTCTTGGTCCTCTTTCAGCTCCATGAGGGCACTGACCCCTAATTTCTGCTTTGCTTCCATCCTCTAAGGCCTCCGTGAAAGTGCAGGATGGCTGGTGCCCCTTTCCCTTGCCACAGAATGTTTTCTGCCCCATTTTCTTCTGCTGTCTTCCCATTTTCCCATGGAAAATAGGTGACAACAGCAGCTGCTGTTTGGCATGGGGATTTCAGGAGTGCATTATATTAATTGCTGAGCTGAGGGCTGCAGGAAAGGGAAGGGAAGCTGCATCCATGGGACTTGCTGCCTGCCACGGCATGGAACAGCAG
>NW_008689221.1:6056-10459 GCF_000695815.1 Acanthisitta chloris
CTGGATGGGACTTCCCCGGCACAGGGGTAAATTTGCCATGACAGACAGACGTGCTGTTTTCCCAGTGTTCACATCTGTTCTGCATTCAGAGTCCTTCTGGAGGATAATTGCTCCTGTCTCCCCTCTGTCTCCTGCTGAGGAGCTGCGAGAGCTGTCGGGGGAGTTTGGGCCGAGCTCCATCACGTTCTGCAGGAGACGTCTCACGCAGCACCAGAGGTGAACAGGGTTAACCCACAGTGTTTGCAAGCCCTGAAAGAATGAAACAGGACAAAACAGTCCAGAGGAGATGAACCCCCGTGGTGTGACACAATGGGCTGCACTGATTAACCACATCTATGCAAATGGATTGAAATCATATTTCACTTTGTGGCTGTGTTAGAGAAAAAAGCATCAAAGGTTCATCCGAGCGAGGTGAGGCTGCTCAGGATGCTGCACATCCCTGCAGCACACAGCCTCATATCCGTGCAGGATCACGCCATCTGAGCAGCACCAAAAGATATGATGGCAGATATTGAAAACAAGCCTACAAGAGCTGGGAGGGCAACGGTGGCCAAGTTCACACTGATGTGAACACAACTTGCAATCCCAGAATCCCAGAAGCTTTGGGTTGGAAGGGACCATAAAAACCATCTCATTCCAAACCCTTGCCATGGGCAGAGAATATTCTCTGGTGGTGGTTGACACTACTAGATGTCACTGACCTCTTGGAGTGAGCCCAGAGGAGGCCACTGAGTTGCTTAGGGATAGAAGCTGAGGAAAGGCTGAGACAGTTGGGAGTGTTCATCCTGGAGAAGGTTCCAGGGTGACCTAATTGTGGCCTTCAGTACCTGAAGGGAGCCTGCAAGAGAGCTGCAGAGGGACTTGGGACAAGGGTCTGGAGGGACAGGACACAAGGAATGGCTTCTCACTGCCAGAGAGCAGGGATAGATGGGATATTGGGAAGAAATTCTTCCCTGTGAGGGTGGTAAGACAGCACAGGTTGCCCAGAGCAGCTGTGGCTGCTCCATCCCTGGGAGTGTTCCAGGCCAGGCTGGATGGGGATTGGAGCAACCTGGGCTAGTGGGAGGTGTCCCTGCCCATGGCAGTGGATTGAAATGGGATGAGTGTTAAGGTCCCTTCCAGTGCCCAAGCCAGTCTGTGAATCCATGATACCTATTCCACCTCCTCCAGAACCAACTACATTTCCCTGTTCTCTGCATTATCTCCATGTTATCTCCTGCCAAGCCAAGGAATCTCCTTAGCAAATTCCAGCCCTTGGCCAGCTGTCTCTCCACACACCTGTAAGAGAAAGCACCAGCTGTGGGATGCTCAGGCTGCAGGTACACTGCAGGTTTGTCCTGCTGCCCAAAGGTTTCCCGTTCCATTTCCCATTCCCTCTCTAGCTTTCACTTCAATCACCATTCAACTGCCCTTTTCATCTAACTATTACAAGTCAATGACCTTTCCTGAGCAGAAGCAGCTGTCCTTCACTTCTCATCCCTGGATCTCCTGGCAATTCTCTTTGGTCTGTTGTTGTTTTTCCTGTCTGTGATCTAGCAGCACTAACTATCTCCTAATTTCCTAGTGAAGCACTCAGCGACCAGCAGAGAATGACAGGACTCCACAGGTGACCTTCTCCTGCCACAGGAGACCTTTATACCCGTTTTCCCCCCCTCTCCTTCCCTTTACAGTTGTTCTGGAGAAATATTCTTCTCCCTAGAGGAGTTTAAGGAATGACTGGACATGGCAGTTATTGCCATGGTCTAGCTGACATGGTGGTGATGGGTCACAGGTTGGACTTGATGATCTCAGAGATTTTTTCCAACCTAGATGATTCTATGGCCAAGATGCCATTCAGGAGCCAGATGTGCTGAAGCAGCTGTGCATTTTCTCCTTCCCAGAGCTCTCTCACCTGAGTGAAGGAGTTTACCTCTACCATGTCTTATCTGTAACCTATTAATGCTGCTCTTCTGTGCTGGCAGGAACAATGTATGTCAGGTACCAAAGCTGAATTCCTTGGATTATCTTTGGCAGTTTTTGCAACAATATAGGAAAAAAATAAATCTCTAAAGATCACGAAGGAGGAAACAGTAAGAATGAGAAGAAGAAGTGTTTCAATCAAATTAATCCAGTGGTCTCTTGGGCAGGAAAGAGATGAGCCAGTGACCAAGATGAAGTACAACTAAGTCCTTTGACTCCTCCAAGCTTTGGGGTCTCTTTGACAGCTACTCCAACACTGTTCAGTTGGCACCTGCACTCTGTATTTTATTCCACAGCTTCAGGTTCTCCCAGGAGCCTTGGCCTTGTGGGAGGGGTGGAACAGGGAAGTCTATGTGGCGTTTTAGGATGGTGCCCTGCACCTCAGCTCTGTGCACATGGAGGTTTGTGACACAGGTGCAAAGGTTACCTGCAGTGCTCCATCAGCTCCTCCCCCTTCCCTTGCTGCCACCCATCACCACAATGGAAACAGGAATTATTTCAGATAAAGTCCAGGAAGGAGCACCCAACACTGAGGACACACTACACATCCAAAGTAAACTCCCAAGAAGCTGAGAAAATGAGGAAGGTCACACCTAGCATTCCAGGATTTTCCCTGTCAGACACCCATGTGCCACACTGCAATCAAAACAGGGCAACAGAACCTCTTAATGAAACATTTTATTTGAACCAATACAAGCACCATGCTTAGCAAAAAAAGATTTGGTTTAAAGTAAACATGCAATGTGAACTAGCAGAGACCAAACAGCAGATGGAAGTTTGAGTCGTTACTGGTATTTTCATGGAACTGCCAAATTCTCAAAACTGGCCACAGACCTCTCACACCTTTTACAACACTGAGTCTGGACCATGGAACAAACACAGGAGTTTCACTAATCCCCTCTTGGGTCCCACCACAGCTCCATTTCACAGTCACTACGTGGATAGATCAAAAAAGTGTTGCATGATAATTACTTCTGGAGTGCACTGGAGTGAGGAACTGAACTCCCTTTTGGCTGCTGCCTGTGTGAGTCACACCCCTGGCACCAGTGTGACAACATTTCTGGACCAGCTGTTTTACAGTTAAAGATACAAAAATGGAATCCTGGTACAAGTGCATAAGATCTCCTCTGGAGAAGTGAAAAGGTGTCATTATTGCCTCCTTTGACAGACCAAAACAGCACTCAGGATACTAGAAATGCACTGACACCATCAAATCTCAGCATTTACATGGTTTTGCTAGAAATACTCAAACACTACAAGTCCATTTCCTGGGCTGACATGCAAACTCATGCTTTAACTCAGCTCACCACCACTGAACAGGATGACCAGAGCTGTACCCCAGCCATCTAGTCAATATTTAAAGCAAACCAGATGAATTGTGGCAGAAGTCTCCCTTGGAGAGACCTTTACCTCCAGGCCAAGGATTCCATGGCCAACTCACTAGCTCCTGAAAAATAGGAGTTCCCAATGGAAAACGCTCTCAGACCTTTAGCTACAAAGGTTCCCACAGGTTAATTTATGTTGTCTGTCCTTTAGATCCCTCTACATGGGTCTGAAAATTCAGGAGAAATCTGTGATTACAGATGGGCAACTCACCAGCAAAGCACAGCTGGAATACACTGGCCTGAACAGGGATACATCTGCCTCCCCCTGAGCTCCACGGGCAGCAGCACAGAACACACAGCTCTACAGGTAACAAGGGGAAAAGGATGTTGTGGAAACAAGTGTAATTGGTGCAGGAAAGATCTGCACATAATGAATGTCTTTGTTTAATCAAGTATTAGCACTACCTGCATCTCAAGAGCCCAGGACAGTTAGCAGCAGACAGCTGTGTCAAAACACTGCATTAAAACCATGGAGAGCACAGACAAGCCTGGAACAGCAAACATCCTTCTCTGAGTACCTGCAGCTGCTCCCACAGCTCGGGGAGGGGAGGCAGGAGCAGCTACCAGGCAGGGCTGGCTGGTAGCTGAGGAGTAATACTGGTGGGCTGAGCAGCAGCAACATCACCCTGCAGGAGAAACTGGGCTGAGAGACTCTCAGCAGGACCTGTTTGCCTTCTGCAAGGCTTGAGGGGAGCACCCAAGGAAGAAAGTCCTTAAGTGGAGGCACATAAAGCGGAAGAACTCAGCTGAAGGTCCAGCTGTAAGGGGCAATGTTTTCTTGGCAGGAGGTGGAGTGATCCAGAGATGAAGAATCAAACTCACTCACTCTGCTGCAGCAGCTCCTCCCTCCCCCCGAGCCCCTCCGAGTTATTCTGGGCAGCCCAGTGCAGGCAGCAGTTGGCTGCTGGCAGCCCACCAGTGTACAAAGTACAAGACACACTATTCATCCAGTTTTCCCCACTGCAAATCAAGCTGAACATTCCAAGAGCAGCTTCCCTCTCGCCCACACTGTACTTTGACACACCTCACCTTTAGCACAATCCCCTAAAACACTCAAGA